>NC_141625.1:36478197-36693197 GCF_047967505.1 Dipteris shenzhenensis | reverse complement strand
CCCCTCCTTTCCCCCCTCCGCTAGCCGCCCCCCCTCTCCCCTCCCCCCTTCCCCCCCTGTGCCCCCCTCCCACCCCCTCCACCCCCCCTCCCCCCTTCCCCCCTTCCCCCTCCACCCGCCCCGCCCCCCTTCCCCCCCTCCAGGGGGATGCCAGCCCCCCCTTCCCGCCCTGCCCCCCTCCCCCCCCCTTTCCTCGCCCCCCCTCTCTTCCCCTCCTCCAAGGGGGGTGGCGACCGCACCCCCCCTTCCCCTTCCCCCCCTCCAGGGAGGCTGCCCCAGTCCCCCCCCCTTCCCCCCCGCCCCCCTTCCCCCCTCCTTTCCCCCCTCCCCCCCTCGACCCCGCCCCCGCCTCTCCCTCCCCTCCTCCTCCCTTCCCTCCCGCCCCTCCATCCTCTCCTTCTCCTCCCCTCCTGACAGGAACCTTTCTCTCTCTAGTTCCTCTCTCTTCAAAATTTTTAAGAAAAATCTAGATAAAGAATTAATCAAAAAAATTTGCAAGTGCCTGGAAAAAGTTTGTAAGTTTGCTCTTTCTTGCTTTCTTGCTCTTCCTTCCTTGCTTTCTTGATCGTCCTTGCTTTCTTGCTTCAATGAATGAAATGAGGGGAGAATGAATGAAGAAGGAAGCCTATATATAAGAAAAATTAGGTTTTCCTCCTCCTCTCCTATTGGCTTTCCATTCCTCCCCTCTCTCCTATTGGCTTTTCATTTATCCTCTCTCCCATTGGCTCCCATTACTCCCCCTCTCCCATTGGACCCCCATCCCTCATCCCAATCTTCCATTAGCCCTGCCCCCATCCATTTCTTCTTCCTCCCCCATTGCCACCACTCCCATCCCACATTTCCACCACGTCCCATACTCCTCCCATTTCCCAAAATCCCATATTTCCCCATCTCACCCTCCTCTTTTTCATCCCCTATTAACTCCCCTCACTCATTTCACTCCCTTATTATCCTACTCCCCTATTACCTTCCCCTCTCCCATTCCATTCTTCCCTCCCCACTTTCACTTCCACTTCCCATTACTCACTTGCCATTTGAAAACTATTAATATATTATACTATTTTTTATACTTATTATCATACACCCCTATTACTTCCCTCTTCCATTTCACTCCTCCCTCCTCACTCCCACTTCCACTTCCCATTACTCACTTGCTATACACATTTGCAAACTATTAATATATTATTATATGATTTTTTATACTATTTGCAAACTTACATGTGGGCAAAATCACAGGTGCCAAAGCGATCCTATTGTGGTCATACAACAACTGTGCTTTTATTCAAGGGTGTATTTATCCTCATCAACAAGCTTATTTACTCAAGGTATGAAGTGCATAATTTGTGCACTAGGTGTTTACTTTGTTGTATCAAAATTGTTTGCCACACACACACACATATACACATACTGAGAATTTTCTAATATTATCCATCTACATTTCTCCGATGGGCACAAAACTTTGTACACGCCTCAACCTAGGTCGTATTGACTTGCATACAAAGTGGTGCACCCATCCCATAAGTACTTGTTCGGATAACACACCTCCAAACGTATTTTTATGACGATTATGCATAACATTAGGAACAAAATGGTGTATAATGTGAGATCGACTATGCAAAGCATATCCAATGGACACAAGACTTTGCACATTCCTCAACCTAGGCAGTATTGACTTGTGTGCAAAGTGGCATCCCCATCCGATAAGTACTTCTTTGAAAAATACACCTACGATCGTGTTTTTTGACGGTTGTACATGACACCAAGGCCAAAAACGGTATTTAATACTCAATCTACCATGTAAAGCAAATCCGATGGGCACAATACTTTGCACGTGCCTCAAAAGTGGTGGTATGGTATTCCATGCAAAGTGGAATGCCCATTCAATAAGTACTTTTTAGAATATCACACCTAGGACCATGTTTTTTATTGGTTGTTGTCCATGACACCAAGGCAAAAACGCTGATTCACGCTAAATCGACAATGCAACGCATATGCGATCATCACAATACTTTGCGCACATCTCAACCTAGCTATTATTGACTTACATGCAAAGTGGCGTGCCCATCCCATAAGTACTTAGTCGAATAACACATCTAAAATGGCGTTTTTTGACGGTTGTGCATGACACTAAGGCCAAAATAGTGTTTAATTCTTGTTCGACAATGCAAAGCATATCTGATGGGCAAAATACTTTGCACACACCTTCAACTAGGTGTAATTGACTTACATGCAAAGTGGCACACCCATCCCATAAGTGCTTGATTGGATAACATACCTAGCAGCGTGTTTTTTTACGGATGTGCATGACACGAGCAAAAATAGTATTTAATGCTCGATCGACCATGCAAAGGTAATCCGATGGGCACAACACTTTTTGTATGCCTCAACCTAGGTGGTATTGAAATGTTCTCAAAGAGGCACACCCATCCGATAAGTACCTGGTCACATAACACACCTAAGGGCGGGTTTTTTTGCGGATGTCCATATCACTAGGGAAAAAATGGTGTATAATGTGTGATCGACCATGCAAAGCATATCTGATGGTGAAAATACTTTGCACGCACTCAACGTAGTTGAAACAGACTTGCTGCAAAGTGGAGCCCCCATCCGATAAGTACTTATTTGAATAATAGGCCTACGGTCGTGTTTTTATATGGTTGTGCATGACACAAAGGCAAAAACGGTGTTTTATGCTTGATCAACAATGCAAAGCATATCCGATGGGGTAAATACTTTGCACACACCTTCAACTAGGTGGAATTGACTTACATGCCAAGTGGCATTCCCATCGCATAAGTACTTCATCGGATAACACACCTAGCAGCGTGTTTTTTTACGGATGTGCATGACACTAAGGCAAAAATGGTATTTAATGCTCGATCGACCATGCAAAGCATATCCGATGGGCACAATACTTTTCCTATACCTTAATCTAGGTGGTATTGGAATGTTCTAAAAGAGGCACACCCATCCGATAGGTACTTGATCAGATAACATACCTAAGGGCATGTTTTTTTGCGGATGTGCATATCACTACGGGAAAAACATTGTATAATGCGTAATCGACCATGCAAAGTAAATCTGATGGTGACAATACTTTTCATGCATCTCAACCTAGATGAAACGGACTTGCATGCAAACTGGAGCCCCCATCCGATAAGTACTTGTTTGATTAACACACTTAGGACCGTGTTTTTTCATGGTTGTGCATGACACTAAGGCAAAAACGGTGTTTTATGCTTGATCGACAATGCAAAGCATATCCGATAGGCACAATACTTTGCACACACCTTCAAATAGGTGGAATTGACTTACATGCAAAGTGGCATACCCATCCCTTTGCACACACCTTCATTTAGGTGGAATTGACTTACATGCAAAGTGGCACTCCCATCCCATAAGTGCTTGATCGGATAACATACCTAGCAGCGTCTTTTTTTATATGGATGTGCATGACACGAGCAAAAATAGTATTTAATGCTCGATAGACCATGCAAAGGATATCCAATGGGCACAACACTTTTTGTACACCTCAACCTAGGTGGTATTGAAATGTTTTCAAATAGGCACACCCATCCGATAAGTACTTGGTCAGATAACACACCTAAGGGCGTGTTTTTTTGCGGATGTGCATACCCCTAGGGAAAAAATGGTGTATTGAAACAAACTTGTGTGCAAAGTGGATCCCTCATCCGATAAGTACTTGTTTCAATAACACACCTAGGACCATGTTTTTTCATGGTTGTGCATGACACTAAGGCAAAAACAGAGTTTTATGCTTGATCGACAATGCAAAGCATATCCGATGGGCACAATACTTTGCACACACCTTCAACTAGGTAGAATTGACTTACATGCAAAGTGGTACGCCCATCCCTTAAGTGCTTGATCGGATAAGATACCTAGCAGCATGGTTTTTTACGGATGTGCATGACACCAGAGCAAAAATAGTATTTAATGCTCGATCGACCATGCAAAGGATATCCGATGGGAAAAACTCTTTTCGTACACCTCAACCTAGCTGCTATTGAAATGTTGTCAAAGAGACACACCCATACGATAAGTACTTGGTCAGATAACACACCTAGGGGCGTGTTTTTTTGCGGATGTCCATACCACTAGGAAAAAAACCGTGTATAATGTGTGATCGACCATGCAAATCATATCCGATGGTCACAATACTTTGCACACACCTCAACGTAGTTGAAACAGACCTGCGTGCAAAGTGGAGCCCCCATCCAATAGGTACTTTTTGAATAACACACCTAGGACTGTGTTTTTTCATGGTTGTGCATGACACTAAGGCAAAAACGGTGTTTTATGCTCGATCGACAATGCAAAGCATATCCGATGGGCACAATACTTAGCACACACCTTCAACTAGGTGGAATTGACTTACATGCAAAGTGTCACACCCATCCCATAAGTGCTTGATCAGATAACATACCTAGCAGTGTGTTTTTTTACGGATGTGCATGACACTAGAGCAAAAATAGTATTTAATGCTCGATCGACCATGCAAAGGATATCTGATGGGCACAACACTTTTCGTACACCTCAACCTAGGTGGTATTGAAATGTTCTCAATGAGACACACCCATCCGATAACTACTTCGTCATATAACACACCTAATTGCGTGTTTTTTTGCAGATGTCCATATTACTAGGGAAAAAATGGTGTATAATGCATGATCGACCATGCAAAGCATATCCGATGGAGACAATACTTTGCATGCACCTCAGCATAGTTGAAACGGACTTGCGTGCAAAGTGGAGCCCCATCCGATAAGTACTTATGTGAATAACACACCTACGGCCGTGTTTTTATATGGTTGTGCATGACACAAAGGCAAAAACGGTGTTTTATGCTTGATCGACAATGCAAAGCATATCCGATGGCACTTATATGCAAAGTGGCATTCCCATCGCATAAGTACATCGGATAACACACCTAGCAGCATGTTTTTTTACGGATGTGCATGACACTAAGCTAAAAATGGTATTTAATGCTCGATCGACCATGCAAAGCATATCCGATGGGCACAATACTTTTCCTACACCTTGACCTAGGTGGTATTGAAATGTTCTCAAAGAGGCACACCCATCCGATAAGTACTTGGTCAGATAACATACCTAAGGGCATGTTTTTTTGCGGATGTGCATATCACTATGGGAAAAACGTTGTATAATGCGTAATCGACCATTGCAGAGCATATCCGATGGTGACAATACTTTGCACGCATCTCAACCTAGTTGAAACGGACTTGCGTGCAAACTAGAGCCCCCATCCGATAAGTACTTGTTTGATTAACACACTTAGGACTGTGTTTTTTCATGGTTGTGCATGACACTCAGGCAAAAACGGTGTTTTATGCTTGATCGACAATGCAAAGCATATCCGATGGGCTTTACACACACCTTCAACTAGGTGGAATTGACTTACATGCAAAGTGGCACTCCCATCCCACAAGCGCTTGATTGGATAACATACCTAGCAGCGTGTTTTTTTACGGATGTGCATGACACTAGAGCAAAAATAGTATTTATTGCTCGATCGATCATGCAAAGGATATCCGATGGGCACGACACTTTTCTTACACCTCAACCTAGGTGGTATTGAAATGTTTTCAAAGAGGCACACCCATCCGATAAGTACTTGGTCATATAACACACCTAAGGGTGTGTTTTTTGCGGATGTGCATATCACTAGAGAAAAAATGGTGTATAAGGCGTAATTGACCATGCAAAGCATATCTGATGGTGACAATACTTTGCACGCACCTCAACATAGTTGAAACGGACTTGCGTACAAAGTGGAGCCCCCATCCGATAAGTACTTGTTTGAATAACACACCTAGGACCGTGTTTTTTCATGGTTGTGCATGACACTAAGGCAAAAACGGTGTTTTATGCTTGATCGACAATGCAAAGCATATCCGATGGACACAATACTTTGCACACACCTTCAAATAGGTGGAATTGACTTACATGCAAGCTGGCATGCCCATCCCATAAGTGCTTGATCAGATAACATACCTAGCAGCGTGTTTTTTTACGGATGTGCATGACACTAGAGCAAAAATAGTATTTAATGCTCGATCGACCAGGCCAAGGATATCCGATGGGCACAACACTTTTTGCAATTGAAATTTACTTTCGTGCAAAGTGGAGCCCCCATCCGATAAATACTTGTTTAATTAACACACCTAGGACCGTGTTTTTTCATGGTTGTGCATGACACTGAGGGCAAAATGTTGTTTTATGCTTGATCGACAATGCAAAGCATATCCGATGGGCACAATACTTTGCACACACCTTCAACTAGGTGGAATTGACTTACATGCAAAGTGGCACTCCCATCCCATAAGTGCTTGATCAGATAACATACCTAGCAGCGTGTTTTTTTACGGATGTGCATGACACTAGAGCAAAAATAGTATTTATTGCTCGATCGATCATGAAAAGGATATCCGATGGGCACAAAACTTTTTGTACACCTCAACCTAGGTGGTATTGGAATGTTCTCAAAGAGGCACACCCATCTGATAAGTACTTGGTCAGATAACACACCTAAGGGCGTGTTTTTTTGCGGATGTGCATATCACTCGGGAAAAAATGGTGTATAATGCATGATCAACCATGCAAAGCATATCCAATGGTGACAATACTTTGTATGCACCTCAACGTAGTTGAAATGGACTTGCGTGCAAAGTGGAGCCCCCATCCGATAAGTACTTGTTTGAATAACACACCTAGGGCTGTGTTTTTATATGGTTGTGCATGACACTAAGGCAAAAACGGTGTTTTATGCTTGATCCACAATGCAAAGCATATCCGATGGGCACAATACTTTGCACACACCTTTAACTAGGTGGAATTGACTTACACAAAAAGCGGCATTCCCATCGCATAAGTACTTGATCAGATAACACACCTAGTAGCGTGTTTTTTTACGGATGTGCATGACACTAGAGCAAAAATAGTATTTAATGCTCGATCGACCATGCAAAGCATATCTGATGGGAACAATAATTTTCCTATGCCTTATCCTAGGTGGTATTGAAATTTTGTCAAAGAGGCACACCCATCCGATAAGTACTTGGTCAGATAACATACCTAAGGGCGTGTTTTTTTGCAGATGTGCATATCACTATGGAAAGAACGCTGTATAATGCGTAATCGACCATGTAGAGCATATCCGATGGTGACAATACTTTGCACGCATCTCAACCTAGTTGAAAGGGACTTGCGTGAAAAGTGGAGCCCCCATCCAATAAGTACTTGTTTGATTAACACACTTAGGACCGTGTTTTTTCATGGTTGTGCATGACACTAAGGCAAAAACAGTGTTTTTGTGAAGATAGTGGGAGAGAGGGAAGGAGTCTCACTTGCGATTTTCTCACATGCACAATAGGGGGAATACACACAAAGGTGGAGGCTGAAAATAGTTTTCCTCTTCTTAGTTGTGTAAGCCAAAAGAACTCTAGTACAAAGAAATAGAAGAACCCTATATGTGGGTCTCAAACCAAACTCAACTAACTAAGGTGGCATACTAACTGAGCCACGAACTAGTGTAGATAAGGATAGCTGTCATCCAGCTATTATTCTTGGGTAGTGTACCAACCGCATCTCCAGCTAACAAGTCGGTGACATAAATGCACAACAGTCACCCTGGCATATCGCGAGTGGAGCTCGATATCTCAACAGTTTTATGCTTGATCGACAATGCAAAGCATATCCGATGGGCACAATCCTTTGCACACACCTTCAACTAGGTGGAATTGACTTATATGCAAAGTGGCACACCCATCCCATAAGTGCTTGATTGGATAACATACCTAGCAGGCTCATGTTTTTTTACGGATGTGCATGACACTAGAACAAAAATAGTATTTAATGCTCGATCGACCATGCAAAGGATAACTTGGCGTGTCCATCTGATGAGTACTTGATCGGATAACTTCTCCCACCAATAGATTAAGTACTAATTAAAAATTATAATAAATGAGTAGATTATTAAAAAGAGACTAATATTTATGTAATTGTTGCTACTGCAGCTTGCTTGCGAGCTTGCTTGCGAAGGACTCTCACAAAGGAGATGGCTATAGATTTTGTTCCAGGGATGGATGTGATTTTATGTAGCAAAAGAGAAGTAGTTGCATTTGCTACAATCCATGATAGTGATCCCAATTCAGTTTGCCACTTTCGAAGACTTGGCGAAGATAAGGTGGCAGTTACTATATCAAAGATTCTTAGTGCACATGTTGAGCTAAAGTATAAATGTGGAGATATGGAAACACTTGGAGATGTTATGTCCTACAATACATCCAACAAATCATTTATAGCATGGGACAAAGATGAGACTTATGCAACAGACATTATCAAGAATACAAAGTGCACCACCTTGGATTTTTCTATAGGGGACATTTTACAAATGAGATCATTTGCAAATAAGACTGTAGCAGAAGGTGAAGTATTGGGATTTGAGCAAGTGGAGCAATGGTCATTTGCACAGATGAGGATTCTAAAAGTCACTGATGATGGTATGGTTGATAACGTAACATCCTTATGTGATCCCTACTATGAGGTAGGCAAGAATATGAGATGGAGCATGCAATTTTTAAACATGAGAAAGAGGCACGTGGTTTTTAATGATAAAGACAAAGTATACTACAATATCAAAGGACCTAAAGAGCGTGCCCATGTGCCAGGCTCTATCACTTCAAATGTGGATGATTTCAATATACTCAATTATAGAAGTGACATCTTATCTGGAGTGGATGAGTTCATTGGTTCCGAGAAACAAAATGATTTTAGAAGCAAAGCCTTATCTGGGGTGGATGAATTCTTGCACAGTGAGAAGGGCAAAGGTTTCAATAGTGATGTCTTGTCAAGTGTGGATGAGTTCATGCATATTAACAAACCTGGTGTCAATCAAGCTTGTGGATTTGTGAAAGCCATGCAAGATGTCCCAATGAGTGATGTTCTCTCATGAGTGGAAGAGTTTCAAGGTTCTCAATCCTCTCGTAGAATATTGAATTCATTGAATGGTCCTAAGAGTATGTTAAAAATGAGGATGAGATCAACACAGGATTATTCAATATTTAACTTTGATTGTGATATGGACAAGGATGCAACGACCAATCATGGATGCTTGGTTACAAACAAATGTGAGGAGAAGAAGTGCATAAATATAGATAACAACGTGCACGAGGAACAAAAACGGTCATACATATGCATGAAGAGAAAGCGAATCCAGGCAGATCCACAAAAGCAACCAAAGAGGAAGAGAGTAATGAAGGAGGAGAACATGTTAAATGCATTGGGATATCTATGTTTCAAGCGAAGATGTATGCGCTTCATTGATCTTGCAGACATCAAGGAATGTAGAGGACACGTGTGGCAAAGAAGAGGAAGTGAAAGAAATGAATACCTTCTCACAAGTCTCTCTTGCTTTCTTCAAAATGGCAATAAAAGGCTAAGTTCAAGACAAAAGGTTAAACCTCTCGTAAATGGAAAAAGGATTTGCAATAAGACATATCGCAATATTACTGGATTATCCCATGGTACATATTGGGATTTAGTCACCAAGGCAAAGGGCAGCAACAAATTTAGCATTCACGGTAATAGAGGAAGGTCCAAATCAAGAATCTCAACTGTCAGGGCAGCAACAATTTTGCAAGACTTCATACATAAAAATGCTTTACCTCAACCCCATATATCTACCAAACTCCCTAACGGTGACGCGATCACTGAAATGCACCTTCCAATGGGCTTGACAAAGCTCAAAGTATTTTACTCTATTGCAGAAAAGCAAAGGCAAAGAGGGGATGCCGTAGCTTCTTCTCATACTTTGTATACTTTTTGGAAGAAGAACTTTGGATATGTTAAAATCCCAAGGAGGCAAAAAATGTCAAAGTGCAATGTCTGTGATGATTTAAAGAGAGCGATTGAGAGCGCAACATGTCCAAATCAAAGGGAATTATACTAAAAAAACCGAAAATCTCATCATGACCTTATTCGACATTCCAGACAAAAATATGCATTTTGGAAGGAGCAAGCTATTTTGCATCCCGATGACTACATGTGCCTTATTGTAGATTGCATGGATCAGAATACAACAACATTGCCTCGTTTTGTTACCACTCCACCTAAATTACAAGGAAAGCACTTTCTAAAGACACATCTATGTGGAGTGTTAGTGCATGGAATTAAGTTCTTTGCAGATATATGGATTGATTCCTTGCATCTACACGATAGCAATCAACTTGTAACATCTATTATGAAGGCAATTCGCAATGTACATGCAGAAAAAGGTTGCCTACCACCAACTTTGAGAATACAAGCTGATAATTGCTAGCGAGAAAATAAGAATGTACTCATGTTTGCATTCTACTCCATGCTAGTTGCTCATCGTATCTTCAATGAGGTCGAATGTGGATTTTTGTATGTTGGGCATACACATGAGGATATCAATCAGGTTTTTAGCACAGTCTCAAGGGAGCTTAAATGCAAGGATGTGGAGACAATAGATGACTTGGTAAGAAAATGTGGTAGGCAAGTTGGTGGTCGTAAGGAAAGTATAGTATGTGAGAGGCTCGAAAGAATGTATGATTGGAAGAGCTTCATTCTACCTTTCATACAAACGGGTGGTGATGCATTGATAGGTCATACCAATCCACACTACTTTTGTTTTTTTTTTAAAGATGAAAAACCCATAATGCAATGGCAACAGTATTCTCATGATACAAAATGGGAACCTGAAGAACCTTACAGTCTCTTAACTTCAATTCCCAGCAAGGAAAGGTATCCAACATGGGCTCCTAGACAAGAATTCAATGAGAGGTCTAACTATGAAATAGAAGGATTAAAAGCATTTATTACATACAAAGAGGAAATGCTCCGGAGATATCCTGATTCGAAGCCTACTTGGAGAGAACACACTACCACTGTAATTAACAAGACACAAAATTTAATAAAGGACCTTGAGAGAATGCGAGGCTCAAAGGATCTCAAGGAAGAATGCAATATGTTTTGGCCAAATGTTCATAACGATTTGCACCCAGCTCCAGTCTTTGAAAATGAATTTGTATCATTACTCCCACATCCATATTGTGGACCGAAGAAGAGAGAGTTTATGCCACAATTAGATATAGAGGTCGATTGTTTTGTTGTGGTTCGGCCATCGGATGATGAATATGAAAATGTGAAGTTTTGGGTTGCAAAAGTAGTTGATGTGCAAAGAGATGACCAAGGGAGAGCTACAACATTTACAACGGTATGGTATGAGCCAAAGGGCAGGAAGGAGAATATGGATAACAATACATTGTATACTAATTGTATAATGAAGGAGTGGGTCCCAAATGATGAAGCAGTCTCTCAAGTTTCGACGGAGACAATCATAGTGTCTTGGCATTCAAGGGCAAAGAAATCAAAGAAGCGCAATAAAAATACCACAGCAAACTATTTTGCATATACATGAATTTTTAAGGATGCTCGCCATGGAGGAAGTAGAAGGAGATAGTGCAAATGAAGAATGTCCATGATTAAAGCTTTGTATTGAAGTCCATTGAAGGATTTTATTTGGGTACTAGGCAAGAAGCCAATCCAAGACAATTATAATCAGAGTCATCACCTCCTATGTCAAATGAGAGTCAAAATATGCACTAGATGTCACCCAAGGGTCAAGGCTTGCCAAGACAATAGGGAGTTAATGCAGATGGCACCTGGCAAGGGACTATCACATTGAGCAATAAGACAATGGGGAGTCAATGCACCCAAGGGGCAAGGCTTGGCAAGATAACTTGTGGGAGTTAATGCAGATGGCACCTGTATTTTGCACTGGATGTCACCCAAGGGTCAAGGCTTTGGCAAGACAATAGGGAGTTAATGCAGATGGCACCTGGCAAGGGACTATCGCATTGAGCAATAAGACAATGGGGAGTCAATGCACCCAAGGGGCAAGGCTTGGCAAGACAAGTGGGAGTCAAATTATGTAGATGGCACCTAGCAAGGGACTATCGTGACATTGAGCAATAAGACAATGGGGAGTCAAATTATGCAGATGGCACGAATTGAGGCTCTTTAAGAGCAACAATTTAAATTATAAACATATGTTCAATCTATATCATTTTGGATATAAAGACTCTAGTTGAGAGCAACGTTTCTCAATTTAATCATATAATAATAGCTATAATTGATATTGTACCTCTTTGGTTCAATACAAAACTTGGGTCTTATGGCATCATGTCTTTTTTCTATTTATTAAAAGTTTTAAAAATTTTGTGCATATTGCGAGTGACAATGTTATTTTCATGAAATATTTAAGTCTCCTTTCATGGATTTATAAATTTTCATGGATTTATAAATTTATTACGTCAAGGAAAAACATCAAGGAAAAATATTAAAAATAATTAAATTAACAAATAACTTAGATATAGCTAGAATTTCTAATATAGTATTATTTCAAATTCTTGCATGTTGGTGCAAAAGTATAGATTGAAAAAACAATATTTTTATGTGAATATGATAGTGCCACAAAGTGAACTTTTGATTTGGGAAGAATATTTTTAGAAAGTAAAATTTTGATTTGGGAAGGATACTTTCATAAAGTAAAGTTTTCATATGGGAAGGATTTTTGGGCTTCGTCCAAAAACAACACAAAAAGTCCAAAATTAATGAAATAGGTGATCTACATCATGAATCTTTGTAACTCAATCCATCACCCTCATTGAGCATGTGAGTATGTTTGACCAACCTGTTCCATAAGTACATGATCTTCATCTCATTTTTTATATGAAACATGCATGCTAGTGTGTCCAAGGGATCCCTTGTGATCTTGCATGACCATTGCAAAAGAATGGACACAGCATGACCATCTCCTATCCCACCTTTTCTAGTCACTCGTATTTTCGTGCTCTACGCGTCGTCACATCATGTGCACATTTTGGCACAAGTTACACTCACATTTGAGCCTCGCCAACAAAACCACTTCCTTCATGCACATTCACCTCTACATCGATGCATCTGACCCAACACTTAAAAAGAACAAAAGAAAAGGAATTATTTACTGTTCTTTCATCGATTGATGGTTGGTATAGATCTAGATCAGAGTAGACTAGATTACCATAGAGGGGACGCTTTGAATTTCCCCAAGTTGCCAATCCAAGCCATGCCCAAAATTCCCGACTAGTACCTACGCGATATGCTCACATACGGTTTCACATCATTACATTACCTGAAACCTTACGGTCATCAATTTAGTGAGCAGACTTCAGAGAGTACAAAGACATTGCAGATTGTTTCAGTGGGCAGGTAGCACTTGATTTCACACACACATGCCACCATTGTAAAGCCTATTTGGCTATCTCACAGCATTGTGCACATCATTTCATCCTTGTAAAGCCTCTTGGCTATTCCCGGCATCATTGCCATGAGCCTTGTAATACAGATCAATTTTTTATATATTGCACTTCTATCTTCACCGATGGTTCAAAGATTTCACTTGGCACAATTAGTGTATTTGTAGCTAATTCATATAGAGATTTTCACAACACTTTTGAGTATATTTCTTGCACCATGTCTATGACTATCAACCTCAATCTGGAGGCATCTGCTAAGTTAGACAACTCCAATTATGGTACATGGAAATACCGAATGGAGACCATTCTTGTACTTCAAGACAAATGGGAGTATGTCGATGGGTCTACACCTAGACCATTGGCCGAGCCAACCACCAGTAGCACTACTCCATCTATTGTCACAGCACTAGCAATGGGATCTATAGCTACACAAACGGTTTTTGCACCAATAGCACATCCTGCCATTGCTCGAGCTCAGGTAGAATGGGATAAGTAAGACAAGTACGCCTATCACCTGATCAAGCAGAATGTGCAAGATGTCATGCTAGGACAGCTCAACATAGTCAAGACATCGAAAGAAGCATGGGATATGTTCGTAGCTCTCTACGATCCAAGAACACATCCAAGATTCTCACACTGAGAAACCAGATCAACCAGAGCTTTAGCAAAAATAGTGAAACCGGTCATGCTTATGTACTCCGCATAAAAGGCTATAGCAATCAACTTGCATCAGCAGGAGAGACCATGAACCCCGTAGAAATGGTTCAAGTCATTCTGAATGGACTAGGAGAGGGATATGAAAATCTAGTCCACAGTATTGCCATCCAATGGCAAATTTAGACACTAGAAGAACTTTAGTCAGTTCTACTTGGTGAAGAACTCATAACTCAGGCAATACGTAAAGGTCATTCTAATGATCAAGCATTCACAACTTTAGACAAAAGCAAAGGTAGAGGCAGAGGTAGAGGTAGATCATATCAGAAAAGTGGTCATCATCAGCAACAAAATCAAAGTCAGCATCAACATCAGCATCAGCATCAGCATCATCCTCAGTAGCATCAGAATCAGCAAAAGAGGAAATCATTCCAACTGAGGAAGATTTTAAGGACGAGGGAATTCATCCACCAATGTGTCAAACATTCAGTGCAACTACTGTCACAAGTTTGGACACTATGAAAGAGATTGCTGCAAGAAGCAGTACGACCAAGGCGGTCAATCTAATAGTAATAGAGGGAATTCTCGAGGCAAAGGAAATCATCATGGTGGACATTCTAGTCACAATCATTTTGCAAATGAACATGGAAATATGTTTCTTGCAAGTGAGGAAATGCATCAGACTGATACAGTGTACCCAGACACTGATTACAATCCCAAAGAGGATTTTAGCTATCAAGTTGACTAATTGGAACAAGATCCTTGGTACATCGATAGTGGTGCATCATCTCACATGACAAATCATCAGGAATGGTTCATAGAAATGAAGCCATTAGAAGGTCAGAAGAATGTCATCTACACAGCAGACAATACAAAGATCCAGTACAAGGGACAGGTGTTATCCCTATGAACAATTTCACTGGTATGAAAGGATTAGTGAAAGATGTGCTCTATGTTCTGAAGCTTAGCAAGAACCTCTTGTCATTAGGTCAAATGACGGACACAATTACAAAGTCATCATCGATGGTGATGAATGCACTATTAGAGACAAATCCAAAAGATGTCAGCTAATAGCAAAAGGTGTCAAGGAAGGACGCTTATACTAAATGCTAGCTACAGTTGCAAATAAGCATGCCATGTCAGCTCGACCGCAATAGATGCCACTATCTGCAAAATGGCACAAGAGATATGGTGATGTGAATTTCAAGTACTTGTTAAATCTAAGGAATCAGAATATGGCAATTAGGATTCCGAAGCTACAGTTTCTTGGAAAAGCTTATGAAGCATGCTGCTTCGGCAAACAAAAGGGAACCAACTTTGGTAGAAGTACCTCTCATGCACGAGGTATTCTTGATTTGATACACACAGATGTATGGGGTTATGCCCAGACCCACAGCATCAATGGTTCACTTTACTACTTGACTTTCATTGATGACTACAACAGATATTGTTGGGTCTACTTCTGAAAGAGAAATCTAAAGTGTTTTCCAAATTTCAAAATTCAAAGCCATAGTAGAAAACAAAATAGGTAGAAAGATCAAGGTCATGAGATCAGATAGAGGAGGTGAATACATGTCTTCAGCATTCATGAACTTATGCAGAAGTCATGGCATACGAAGACAATTCACATGTGCATATACTCCTCAGCAGAATGCAAGAGCTGAAAGGAAGAATGGGACTTTAGCAGACAGTGCTAGAGCAATGTTTAGTGAAAAGCATCTTCCAAATCAATATTGGGTAGAAGCAATAGCTACAGCAAACTACTTGCTTAATCGGCTTCCTACCGAACCGATACAGGGTATGACTTCTTATGAAGCATTCACTCGACACAAGCCACACATTGGGCATCTCGGCATATTTGGTTGCATAGCATATGTCCACATACATGATGATCATCGCACGAAATTGTATGCAAACTCACACAAATGCATCATGGTTGGCTACAGTGAAGAAAGCAAAGCATACAAGTTGTATAATCCCATCAACTGCAAGGTCATTATCTCCAGAGATGTAATCTTTGATGAGGAATCAGAATGGAAAACCTCACCTACACAGGAGATAGAAGCATCGACTTCACAATCATCTACAGAATAGGTTGATGAAGAAGAGCAAGAATTGCCAGCAACACCCCAAGCAGAGCCACAGCAACTCAGATGGTCTACTAGGGAAAGTAGACATCAAGCCAGATTGACATATGCTCAGAAAGGCAAAGCAATCTAGGTGGAAACCACCAACTATGCTCTTATGACTACCATCATGGCTACAGAAGAGCCAGTGTACTTCGAAGACACAGTAGACAAGCCAAAATGGCAAACTACTATGAACGAAGAAATGGATGCTTTGTATAATAATAATACTTGGGAATTATGCAAAATAATAATCCAAATGGTAGTATTCAAAGATACAAAGCCAGACTAGTTGCAAAAGGATTTGCACAACAATATGGTCAAGATTATGATGAGACTTATGCTCCAGTAGCAAAGATGGATTCCATATGGTTCTTGATATCACTAGCGACACTCAACAGATGGAATGTGTATCAACTCAATGTCAAGGATGCATTTCTCAATGGTTATCTAGATGAGGAAGTCTACATGCAACAACCAATAGGTTATGTTGAACCAGGAAAGGAGAATAAGGTTTGCCATCTCAAGAAAAGTCTCTTCGCCTTAAAGCAAGCACCCAGAAGTTGGTATAGTAGAATTGATAAGTATTTTGCTAATCTAGGATACACATCAAATCCAATGCAGATCATACTCTCTACTACAAAGTTCAAGGGGAAGACATTACTATTGCACTTTTGTGTATAGATGATCTAATTGTGACAAGAAGCAATAATAGCTTCATTAGAAAATTGAAACAAGACTAATCCGCAGAGTTCGACATGAAAGATCTTGGACATATGCACTATTGTCTTGGAATTGAGTTCTAGAGAGATTTAGATAACACATTCATGAGTCAGCTCAAGTATGTTGACAGTCTCCTGAAGAAGTTTCATATGGCAAATTACAAGATTGCAGCCACTCCCATGGAACATAGTTTAAAACTTACTAAAGATTCAGAAAAGCCTACAGTCAATGGCGGGTACTATAGGCAACTCATCGAATCTCTTATATATTAAACAATCACACGGCCAGATATTTGTTATGCAATAAGCTCACTAGCATAGTTTATGGCAAATCCAAAACATTCTCACTGGAATGCAGCCAAAAGAGTCTTGAGATACATCAGAGGTACAAGACAGTTTGGGATAGAATACAAAGGAAGTCATCCATGGTTGCATGGATACTGTGATAGTGACTATGCCAGAGATCATGAGACCAGGAGATGAACACAAGGATATGAATTTTTCGTTGGTCAAGGTGCTATATCATGGTTGTCAAAAAAATAGCCAACTATTTCTTTGTCTTTGACTGAAGCAGAATACATAGAAACAGACTATAGGAACAAGAGGAAAGGCAAGGTGCAAGGCAACACAATTGAGGATATGGGGAAGATTACATAATGTAATGCATTCCAGGATAATGAGACTTTTAAGTGTTTTCCTTTCATGCTTCTGAGAGTGATAAATGCTTGGCTACATCCACAGTTGTGTCTTGGTACATTGATACCAAGTGCTACGAATCACATGACACCATGCAAAGATATATTCTTTAGTATAGATATGATTGATGACAAGAATAGAAATGTGCAATGCATATGGATCCCTACACACATTTAAGGGGAAAGGTGAGGTTTTTATTGCCTCTCATGAATGGGAAATAGTTCATGATGTACTATACGTACCCAATATAATAAGTAGAAATTTGGTGTCTGTGAATGGTTTGATGAAGGCATAGCATTGGGTATGCTTTGAAGACATTGATTGTCAGCTGCTAAATAGAGATAGGAAGCTTATAGTGATAGCATGTAAAGCTAAGGCATGTTTTATCCTGAGAAAAATAATTTGCTGCTCTACGGCATCAATAGATGATAACATGATTTCATTATGGCATGCAATGTTTGGTCATTTGCATTTTGATGGACTACTATACATGTAGAAACATGATATGGTAAGGTTTTGGCTAAACTCCCATTGGAATCTAAGCTAATGAGTAGGACATGTGATGGATGCACGAGACAAAAAATGAATAGACTACCATTCTTGACACTAGACAAGGAGGTGCGTGCTAGAGATATATTTCAGTTGCTACACAGTAACATGGTTGGTCCATTGCTAATGTCGATTGGAGGATAAAAGCAATGTATGGCATTCATTGATGATTATTTTGAGGTTTACTTGGGTATTTTCGATCAAGATAGAGGGGGGGAATACATTCTTCTATTCTTCTATTTAAATTGGCTACATGCCATTTCTGTGCATCTCTTCTCTAGCCAAGCAAAAGAGGTAAAAGAAGGAAAAGTAAATAAGGAAGACCATCTAAGGTTACAAAAGCAATCTCAAAGGTTTGAATCAAAATGGATTTGTTTTTTGATATGGGAGTTTGAGGGTCTCTTTATTGAGTACCTGAGATCTCTTTTCTGTGTTGTGTTTTTGTGTTTGTTTGCTTGTTTAGAGCCTTAGGTCTCTTGTATTAGTTGTGATTGTGGGTCTTGTTTGAATTGTTGTTGTGGTTTTTTTTGTCTTATTTATGTGTTCGTTGTTTTAATCTTTTGACTTGGCAAGAGTGTCTATAGTTTTCCTTTGAAAGTGAATTATAATTTTTAGTTCCCATTAAGTATTTGCTGTCAGAGAAACAAATTCCACTTACTCATTGTAACATTGACTATAATGTGGTGAAGCATATAGCTTCTTTGTCAACACCCAAGGTAAAGCTATGGGCAAACAGGTGGATTAAAAAGGATGAAGATGGGTCAGAAATAGTAACCTCTTAAAGAAATCCCACAACAGGTGGTTGCATATGTGGAAAGATTAATCAACGAGATAAGGATGCCGACAGATATGCACCAAAGCTTTCAATTCAATGTAGAGGTTACGGCAGAGTCTGGAAAGCTTGTGAACTTCAAGGGAGTCTCAGAAGATGACTTCTTCAAGAATGAGTCAGCATGGGATAAGCCACAACTATTCTTTATCAATGAAGTTTCTAGCGATGATATCCATAACTTCATTGATAGAATAGTATATACCACCATTAGCAAAGTGGCAATTTGCAACATTATCATTTTTGTTGATAAAAAAGACAAAGAAGCCATGCAGGTTACTCTAGAGTGAGCATATTCATCAGATTTGAAGATCTATAGTGTCGTTTATGCAGCAAAGAGATGCAAGAGAGAATGTGGCATAGCGATTCAATCTCTTGAATCATTCTTTTTGTGTATGCGGAGTCCCAACCCTGATCACTCCTTACAAAAGAACATAAGACGGAATTCAAATAATTTGAGATTGATGCTAGAAGAGCAAGATATTCCCAGGTCCATACATTATCAAAAAAACAACTATGGAAGTCCTGCAAAAAGTGGAGTCTCTTGCTTACCATGATGGAGAATTTGCTACCGGCAGGTTGGGAGGTCACCTTGTGCAGGATGGGATATTTATTTGAGGATCTCCTCAGAAAAGGCAACTCCACAAATATTATTGAAAATAAGCATTTCATGGCTTATTTTCAGCTTCAAGCAGATCTAACCACAGGCTATGAAAAAGAGATAGATCACAAGGACACCGATGACATGGATATTTACCTTGAAGATCATAATGTCCCAGTTGATGATGATGAAAAGATGGACTTACATGACCCATTCAGAGAGAGGTTGGTGGATGAAGACAAACATGATGATGCCTTCTTTGATAATTATGGCTCATAGGGTTATGAAAAAAGGCCACTACGACAATACTTAGCGGCATGAAATCTCTATTTCTCAACTAAATACAATTTTTTAAATAAGATTTAAATTTAAAGATAATGAATCTAATCTCTCATATTTGTTTACAGGCAATAGAGGGAGAAGAAATGGATGACGTCAATATGGAGGCACTCCCTTCTACTTCAACAATGCAACCACCTCTAAATTTGATTGAAGAATCCCATGAGCATAAGAGCTTTAAAGACACCATGGAAAAGCAGAATGACCCCAAACATAGAATACAAGCTATGACAGAGATCCATTCTGCAAATTTAGTTGCATTGGATAAAATGGAGAGCTCATTTGAAGTTAGGATCATTTTAAAACGAGAACCTCAGTATTTGAGCTTTGGTAGAGAGGAGGTTTCAATCCTCTCCAATCCTTAAAAAGAGGTTAATGACAATGTTATCTCGGCCATTCTCAGGTAACGTTTGTTTATTTGTTGCTACTTCAATGAGCTAACATTTGTTTATTTATTCACAGTGATATTAGTTTTCTAGTGCATGTTGGCGAAATCTTCCAAATATATATAAAACTTTGGTGCAGTTTCATGGATTTGATTTATAATTTTATAATCTTAAAGGCTAAACCTAGCTCTATTTAGTAACTTTTGTTTCAAATTGTGGCGAATATATTGAGCTTTTATTTTTATAAGAGAATATAAACTTTCACAAGCCATATAAACTTTCACTTATTAACGAAACTAACGCGAAAAAATCATCCCTAACATGGTCTTCTTACTATTTTGGTCTTTTCTATGGAGATTTTGCAAAAGGTTTGAGCTACGGTGGTGCTTGTCAGCTGAGTCTTATCTATTCAATACCTAGAGTGTTTACTTCTCCGATTGAGGTTGAACAACTACTTTTGATCTTCTCTTAACCAAGACTTTGTTGATGTTCACCAATTGTTGTAGAATATCAATCATCTCTTTTGCCTTCTACTCTTTAGCTATGTAAATGGTGTAGAATGCTCTCACCAGAATTTTCCTTTTGCAATGCTCTTCTAGCACTTTCTTCTCTTGCAATGCTTTGCCCTCTCAATGGTTTTGAGTAAAGATTTTTTCTATCCTTTAGAGTGCTCCTTTGCCTTCTAGATTAATCCCTTGCCTTTTGTATCTCTCTTTTGCATTCTAGACTATTCATTGTCTTGTGGACTACTTCCCTTTATTTTGTACGTCGTTGTAAGGTTACACCTTGTCTTCTTAATATACTTTGCTTGGCAAATTTTGCAATCCTTCTTAATTCAAGTAGACTTAATTGTCTAGCATGTGCTTGCCACTATAGTCATGTGTTGACCCTTATCTTTGTTTGAATCTTGTCACCTTTTTCTAATAATGTCTCGCTAAATTTGTATGACTATGTCCATGTTTGCCAATTTGATTGTCTTTTAGATGACTTTCTATTTGTTAAGGTCTTGCTCAATTTTTATTTGCATGATGTGCTTTCTTGGATTATCCATGTTTGCCAATTTGATTGTCTTTTAGATGACTTTATATTTGTTAAGGTCTTGCTCAATTTTTATTTGCATGATGTGCTTTCTTGGAATATCTTGCATTCTTGGTAAATGCAAAAACTTTATTTAAATAAAATTTTTGTCTCCCAAATATGGTAATCTCCTCACACATAGCTTTCTTGGATTGTCTTGCATTCTTTGTCGATGCAAAGACTTTATTCGATTTGTTCTCTTTCAATCATCACCTACTTGTGCTAATCTCTTTGCATATGGTGCCATGTAGTTGAGTTTACTTGTCAATTCAATTTCCATTTCTTAATTTGTTTTGCCATAGGTCCTTGATTGCTATCTTTGCTAATTGCAAATTCAACTATTGCTTGCAAGATTAGAATTCAAGTTTGACATATAAAACATCTACACTTTTGCAAATTGCTATCATTATTCCACTTGTCCAAATCGAGGGTTGCCAATTTGATTGTGAGCCAATTGCATGCCAACTACATCAATAAATATAGGCTTCATCCAATGTTAACTCTATCAAAGTTGTGATCTTGGTTTTTCTTAAAAAATTTGACCTAAGGTTGTGAATGGACTTGGATGAAACAACATCCTCTAGAATATTCTTTGAGGATCGGTTGGCTTAACAAAATTAAGTTGAACGAGGTTACCATGACACAACGTTTGCTAGACCTAAGTAACTTAGGTGCATGACCTAAGCAAAGCTAGTTCAGCTTGATGCCATTGTTAGTAAGGTGTCCCTGACGATTTGTCGCATGCAAAGGGAAATTTTGTGAGTATCAACCAGGGTGTAATTTAACTACTCTTTGCAAGCCTTGATTTAGGCAGGTATCTTAAGAGTGAAGCATTTAATGCTTCGGCCTGGGGTTTGCAGGTGTCTTTGTTTGCTGTTGTTTGAGCACTTGGTGCTTGAGCCCAATACCTCGCTGGTCTGATTTGTATGTTTCTTGCTTGCTCCATTTTACGATTTTGCTACTTTGCCATTCACTTTGTTGCTACACTTGTATTAATGAGGTTATTTTGATTCGATTGCTTGCTAGAATTGTAGTTTGTACTCTACCTTCACTACCTTTGTCTTTGGCTGGTCATAGTACTGCACTTGTTCTTGTAACTTGTTGATGGAGCCTACGTGTGAGGTTGCAAGTGGCTGTTAAATGAAGCTTGTACCTCAATTTTGGTCCCTTTTCCCATCTCTAAGATTTGTGGTTTCTTATAGCAATTAAGCTTGCAAATGTTCTTTGGCACCAGGGTTTGTCTCTCCTTTGTGGCCTTCTGCTGTTGCCGGCATCTTGTCATGTTTGAAGCCTGTGGCTGTTTGATCCTGGGTTTTGAGTTCACCAATTGCTGAAGGTGTATCTCAATCTCACGTATGCACAGGATGTGCACATCAGTAAAATTTCGTTACGCTTGAATCGAGCCATCTGCTCTTGCTTGAGAATCATAGCACTCAGTCTCTGCTTCTGAGATTCAACACACACTCAATTAGCTGGACATATATGACCACATAGGATCACAGCACACTAGAACAGTATCCATACACTCAAAAAAAGTACCCTGAGGAAGGATTTAAAGCGTACCATCTGGAAAAGAAACAACATAACTAAATATAAATCCAGCATCACCTAAGTGCCTCAATTATTTCCCTGGAATCATAACAATGGCCCCTTTCAAGGAGAGTTTCATTCCATTGTGGTCAGACCTGAATCAAAATTGTTCTCAAGAGAGATGATAAACTTCAAAATATGATTGCAACAGTTGAACCAAAGATCTTGGACAGCCAACTCTTTCTTTACATTCGACAAAAGCTCTGGAACAATACAGTACATATTTACCAGGACAGGAGCAAACAACCATCTTTCTTTGAAAAGAACAGAAAATCGCATCTCACAAACAAAAAGACATGCATGGGCTGAGATGGCATAGAGCGGAGCTAGCCAAAGCAGTCAAGAAAATGAGAAACAGGCAGGACACCAGTTCCAGGGGCTCTGAGAATCAGACCATAATTCTAAACCAAAAACTGTCGATTTTTGTGTTCTAACTTCCGATCTAAACAATCCAATGGCATAAACTGACATTTATCCATGGATCTTATATTATCACATGCTGTAAACACCACCTGAGAACAAGTCTTCACCTGCATGCATGCATCCATGCACACACATGCGCACATGCAGCCATGCACACGGCAATCACAAAGCCACTTTAAATGAGGCAGTACTCAAGCCCAAGTCTGTGGTCTAAGGACGCGTAGATTTTCCCTGTACATTACATTCAAATTTGATTGATGCATGGTGTGCTCCTTGAAAGCAGCGAAGACAAGAAGCAGTGGAACAGTAAACTCAAAACTCATTACTTTAATGTACAGATCCACCCAATCAACGAGCCCCACTGCTGAAGGGTTGCACTAGTTGAGAAAAAAGCATAGATTTACAAGAGGGGAATAACTCCCCTAAGATCTCTCTTCCTTGACTTACTATATCACAATCAGCAATGATAAAAGGAGAAAGATTTGGACCTTCGAAAGAAGCCAAATGATGTCCCAGATCGAGATTTCTTCCGAAAAGTGTTTTTCTCTGCCCCGTCTTGTGTCTCCCTACCATTTGAAGGCTCTGAAGGACATGAACCTTGTACAGCAGAGTCTGCACAATCCTTTTGTCTCTGCTCCCGGAAGAGTTGTAACAATTTTTGAGCTTTGTCTTTCCCTCTCACACTTCCATTCACAGAAAGCATTACAAGGGAAGGAATGACACCCTCTTTAAGGACGAGCTGACTGTGCTGAGAACTATTAATACAGAGAGCCAGTAAAATTGCTGCAACATGCTCCTTTTCCCTTTGTGTGCCAACATCCAAAATCTCAGCCAAGGAAGAAATGCAGCTCTCTGCCTCCGCTATGGATAACCTGGCCTCCTCCATGGAAGTCAAGTTATAAAGAATGGCAGTGCATTTCTCTCTTAATTCAATATCACCTGAGCTAAGTAAAAGGATAAGCTTAGCTATAGCACCAGCTTTGACCAGATGGAGGTGATTCCCTGAATATATACTTAGATTGAACAAGGTTGTCAGAGCATCTTTCACACCTTGAGCTGACCCATTACCAAGATGATCCACCAAGAATGGCACAGCTCCTGAAGATCCAATGCCTGGCTTATTCTCATCAAGACACGATGCAGTCAACAAGACAACAACAGCAGCTTCTCTAGTTGCCAATGAGATCTCCGAACCAAGTAGCTCCAACAGCAGTGGAATAGCTCCAGCAGTTACAATTTCAGCTTTGTTTCTGTCCAAGCATATTATAAACAGCAGATCCAAGTTAATGGAAAGTCAGCTTCAGTACACACAGGAAGTCGCAAAAATTACCATAGCCCACTTGCAATAAAGAGAGGAGTTACTAGAAGGATGTATAGATACCTGTTATTATTGACAGCAATATTTAATAAAGCGAGGCAAGCAATTTTCTGTGCATTTTCATCTCCAGCTTTAATTGCTGCACTTAGAAACCCTACCAAAGCAGGGATCGATCCTGACTCCCCTATATGTAATCTAGCATCTGCATCGTCTTTTGTCAGAAGACGAATCTGTTCTGCGGCTCTGCACTGCAAATCTAAAGAGGAAGAGTATAAGTTTCCAACCAAGATCTGTATGGACTTTGCATCATCAACCACACTTTCTCCTGGGTTTGCCTCACTCATGCTGGAGGAGCTATGTCCAGCAGCTAAGCTTTCATCAGTACTCAAGAATGCATGCACGGAGTGACACTCTTCATTCACATCTACTGTACCCACAGACCCTGCATCAATGAGAGATAGTGCTACCATTTCAGGTGAAGTAACTATTTCACACTGAGCATTAGCAGCCTTTGCTAAAACAGGTTTGGAGAGAGCTTCCCATCTCCAATCTGCTCCAGGAGATGGGGGTGGTGAAGGAGGACTCGGGATTGGGATCAAGTGCTTCTCACACCAGCTCATAATCAGGCCTTTTACACAATAATTAGGAGTAACAACAAGATGTGTCAGCTTTTGTTGAGTCTTTGGGCAGGTATCATGGCCCTTCTCAAACCACTTCTCTATACAGACTCGTTCATATGTCTGACCTGAGGATATGATAACTGGATCTGACATGAGCTGTAAAGAGATGGGACATCTGAATTCCTCTGGTATCAACACATGGCCCAGACAGCTTAGGGCCTCCTTGCAACCGTTCCCGGTTTGCTTTTGGTAGACTTCAAAGCAGCAGAGTTCCGAGCTGAAATCACTCCCTCTTCCACTAGTGCTAGCTTCAGAACCCCTCTCGGATGGAGATGGGGGGCATGAAGTCGTCATCTCTGGAGTGGATCCATCTTCCATGATTGCAAACTTTTGGACTTTGCAAAACTTTCGTAAAAGATACAACAAGTACAGTAATATCAGCTCCTTTTTCTTGTCTTCCTCGTTGCGAGCCTTATCAAGAAGCCGCCTCAAAGCTTTTCGTTCTGTCAAGGCGGCCTTGCCTGATGTAATACCCAGCTTCAAAGCAGCTTGGTCAAACACATCCAGTTCTGTTAAAGCGTTAAAACCAGGGACCTCTTTCTCCTTCTGCAGCAGTGAAATAATTTCACGGCCAACTTCCTGACCTAATGCATTAGGGTGGAAGGTTAGCTCTTGCAATTCAGCCACCAACAAGGCTACCTGTAAGACAGCAGACTCACGTCATGCAATGACAGACATGATTACATCCAGCATTGAGTTGTACACTTACAAGACAATGTATCCAAGTAAAAATCATAAGGCATAAAGTTCTATACGGATCCACTTTTAAATTGTTTAACTCAATACTGTACTGGATAAACTGTGGTTTGTGTAAAGCCAGAATAATGTCAGAATGCAGCTTTCAGCTTTAGCACTTACTTACATTTACATATACCTTCACAAGGCTAGAATATAACCAATCTTACAAATTAATATCTATTGCAAAACAAGCAAATATCAAAGGAGAGAGAATCTAAGAGACATAAAACAAAACTACATAAAAATAAAAATAACTTAGTAAGCAAAGCTGCACTTATGTTCTCATCAGTACCCAAGCATAAGCTGCCATCTGAGTTTCGAAAGATTCCACAATCTCTTACAAATAAGTTGCCAATGGAGAAAGCTCTGTTGACAAATAATATCAACGTTTCAGAATAGATTGAACTGTAGGTATGTCTTACTCAAGCTCAACAGTTTAGAGGAAACAACACAATTTCACATGCCTGAACAGAAAGCCGTCCATTCAGTATTATTGAACGGAAGGCATATCTCACTAAAGCTCACCAGTTTAGAGAAAACAACACAATTGCTTCACATGCCTGATCAGTAAGCCGTCCATTCAGTCACAAACGGGCTCATTGAGAAACGAGGTTGTTGAGTTTTCTTATGTAGTGCATTGCATTATCAGATTATTGGATTCAAAATAAAGCTAACCTGTAAAAACCTGGATGACCCTAAGAAACATTGCTTAGAATGACATGGTAGAAGGAGATTTTTACCAACATGAGAAATGATAGCGGAGAGTGCCAAAAAGGCTAGAGATTGTGACATGTCAGGAGGACATGGGAACAGATTCCCTCTTGCAAGCAAAATGGAATTGGGAAAGCGTATTTCCCACCTCAGTAACAGAAACAGTTGATCTATAAATGCAGGAAAAAACAGCTTTTCAATGCATGATGGTGTTTCACTGGATGGTGCAACCTCAATTAAGTCAATGAATAGCTTGACTTAATAAAGAGGAATGATATCCGTATAACATTTGGGGAACAAACCGATCAGCTTCTAAAATATTGCAGTGCTAAATAATGTCTGCTTACGTGATGAAGTCCATACCTGTTGAGCAAGGCCCTCAGGAACATTTAATTCCAACAGTCTCAAACTTTGGTCCAGACATTCCTTGACCTTCTCAAATTTTGCACACACTGAGTCACTTGTAATGGCCTGGGCAGATAAGTTACTGATATAAGAAGCACATCAATAAAATGTTGCACAATTACACATGTAAGGCCAAAGAAATGACAATTCAGATGAGCAATCCTGAACTCCATGGGTTAGTAAAAAAGTGCGAATATATCATCTTTATAAAAACAAAAAAATGCAGTATTTACTCATGATACAAGCTAAGAAACCATGAACTGTGCCACACACAACATAAACTAGCACGTCTCATTAGATCCTACGCCACTAATCTAAGCAATTGAAAATCCTCAAATAAAACCTTTCATTGCAGGCATAGCTACACCCTTTGATACCCAAGCAATGAAAAGCATGGATTATCCATTATGGCATCTATATCATGACCTAAAAAATTAACAGTGCAACTGAAAATCAGAAAATAGACCAAGCACATTCATTTTCACTACCTCTCTAGATCTTTTCCTTAAAGCACCTTGTCAGGCCGTGAAATTACAATCCTTACAAACAAAAATCCAAAAAGAAAATCCTCCCCTAAATTGCCACCCGTTGAAATTATAAATATCTACAGCTTAAAACATGGAATGCGGTATCGAATGGCTGGCAAATAATCTTGGTTGTAGCGTGGAACAAAGCCACTATAACACGTGGAACATAGCCACTATAACGCTTTGAAAAAACTTCCTATAAACTCAATTAGACACTGGGTGTAAGAATTGGATTGATGTACAAGGTGCCAGGTTTTCTGCATGATGTGCATATTAAAGAGAGTTCAAAATAACACATGCACAGGAAAGGAAGTGACCAGTGCATCACCAAGTATAGCTTGCTGGAATGTACAATCTGCTGTAGGAATGACTTTGCTTTATCCAACGCCCAATGCAGATCACAGAGAGCCTGCATGCCTGCTTTTCTGGGTTGTACAGCTTCCAATGAAGGAAAAATCTCAATGATCTTTTGCACTAACACAGCAAGTTTGTGGCACATTTCGCCGTACATCTGAAGAGTACAATAGTAATCATAGAAGCATCACATGAGACCTAGGAAATCTATTATTGTTAACCTGAACATCAGGAAACCTGCTAGTTTTAATCCAGCAATGATCAAAAACTTGCAACGCATGCGCTGTAGAGATGAATCATGCAAAGACAACTGAAAGGAGCAGGTAAGAATATTGAAAGTGCTGAGGTCACACCATTGGATCATTCAAGATTACAAATCCTTGCTCCCCAGAAATCTCCATTTCGTCGTTTAATAATATAACCTGTAATATGCAACACGCACGCTTTTGGTCAGCTGAGTTACCACCTTGACCTTTGAACTACTAGAAGAGAATCTCAAACACGCTTTCATCAAATCTAAAATTTTCACACCATATCCCCCCCCCCCCCTCTCTTTGCTTCCCTATACCCCCCCTCTTCACAACCCCTCACTGCACCCCCCACGCAACAAGAGGACAAAGCAAAGCATTTCAGATAGCTCTGATGCGCAATCTCCGCACAAGCTTGCGACGTTTTTAAAGCATAAAAACCAGCGAGAGCAGGCTTGCAAGTTTGGAACCTTCATTCCACGTCAAGCCAACACGATGCATCCAGTCGTACCGAGACACATTTGCAAAAATGAAGTTAAAGATTTCATACAAAGATGAGTTTTGAAAGAAAAAGGAAAATTACGAACGCGTTGACTTTCCATCTCTTCACATGAGTATAGGGCATAGACGTTCATCGTTCTCGGAACGACAAAACTTTGCAGTCGATCGAATAGGCGATCGTGGGAACACGGAGCTGCCAAACCAGCATAGAATGTTGCTAATTCCCTTCACGCTAAGCTACTCGAAAGGCAACTTGAAAACTTCCTTGAGCATGCTATTACAATTCAGACCTTGCAATGTAGCGACTATAGTATTAAGCATGCACACGTCCATCATGTTGCGAAGGAAGATCTATCATACAAGCTCAACAATTTGAGCAAATTGATGCATCTATCCAAAGGTGAAAGCAGTCCCACAATTTTGGGTTGCAGAAGATAGCAATTGAAGGAACGTTAAGGGAAGCAATGGTGCAAAGAAAAGGCCAAAAAGAGGTCTAGGAAGGAAGCGGTACCAAGGGAAGGGAGAAATGGGAGGCTTCATGGCAGGAAATGCGGAGAAAGGGAAGCCATACAGTTGAATTTCCTCTCCAGGAGCCTGTGAGCTGCCGTTGCGCTCAACTGAGCTGGAGGCTCTGGTTTTGTACGAGGGGAAAATGGGAAGCGAGGGAGGAAACTGATGAGAATGGAAGAAGATGAGGATGAAAGCTATGGCGGGAAGAGTTTGTGAAGGGAAGGATTGAAGGTTGGCTATGGCGGAAAACAGAGCTATGATGCAAACACAGAGCTTTCCTTGAAGAAGAAGATGAAGACGATGATGATAATAAAAAGAAAATTTCTTTTTTGCTTTTTCTTTTTCACCCATCTACTGCCTTACGTTTCCCCCCCTTTTTCCCTTCTTCACCTTAACCTCACCAACTCCTCTCCCCTTGCACCGTGGCTAGCACTGCCTGGCATGGCTCCTCCAGGCATAGCTCCTGCTAGCCTCAGACACTCCCAACGACGCGATCCACAATTCCTCCTTAATTTCCAAGACATCCATGGTTGATGCATGATTTGTTTGCATCACACTCGTTTAGGTCTCCAAAGCCGTGAAACACAATAAGTACTTGACAATCGAATGGTCAAAACCTCATTATCACGACCTATTGTTGCAAGTTGTCCAAGCAAGTGCTCCCTTGCCTATACATCCACCAACGATCCTCCTTGCAACAACTCACCTTGCAAGAATTGCACCAATTAAGCCTTGCCTTTCCACAATCTATTCCTACAATATCTCACCTTGTAGAAAAGGAGTCACATGAACGTCATGAAGGTTCTTGCAACACATCTTTGCAATTCTAACAAAAGACTCCACAGGTGGGCTAGCAAAAATGTTACAAGATATCCCCTTTAGAACTACCTTCAACACACTATCCAAGCATGATGGTGTTTTCCTTTCTTTGGGAATATTGTAGACTAAAGGCTCTTTTTCACTTAATGTATCCTCCTCACAATGCATACCCTTACCCCACCACCACTTTTGCCAATTCCCCAACCTCTCACCACACCCCCTGACACAGTTGTTGCGCTTGCTTTCTCATGTCTTCTACATTTATCTCTTTGCATCCTTACTCAAGAGTGAGTCCAACACAACCATGCTTTATGGTGTAGAACTTGAATAGTATTGCACACACACACACACACATGCACATGCACACACACACACACACACACACATGCGCGTGTGAATGATGTATATACATATACATATACATACATGCATGTGTGTGTGTGTGTGTGATTCCACCAAAAAAAAAAAGTGTGTGATTCCACACAAAAAAAAAAGAGTGTTTGTGTGTGTGCACGTATACACATGTGCACATGCACGCACATACCGATGCATGCATGCACACGTGCACACACACGCACACTTTTTTTTAGTGAAAGTGTGTGTGTGCATACACACACACACACACACTACATGTACAGTAGCATTTTCTATTTTTTTGGCTTGTAGAGTAATAGAGACAATGTTCTCTCACCTACCTTTAATTCAATCAAAACCACGCATCATAAAACACATTTTGCTTTTCCAATTTCGCTTGAGTTCTCGATGCTTGACTATAAAGCCAAACAACTATCTTTTTAAAAGCACCTTTCCACCACCTCAACTTGTGAATTTTCAAGTAAATCTTATGTGCCTTATTTTATAAAAGGCCTTTCATAGACTAGGGAAACCATATGTTCCTTGTCTATCCTTTGGCTTATCATCATAAATAAAGTCATCAAGCTTTCCTTTTAATAAACCTTTGAATATAGACTTGGGCAATCTTAAACTTCAAAATTCAAGAATATGCTCAATATTTCATACATGTATAATGCTGTGAGTGCATGGGCTTGTATGGACCAACTATGAAAGGCACTCAAGCAATAAGTTGATATCAATATCTCGTTAGTTCATGTTTCTTGAAGGGGAACAATCAATACAAATATCATTTAATGTCCTTAAAATGCACAAATTCTTACAAGCCTTTCATGATATAATGTTGAATTTTGTGCCCCTTAGTCATATGACTAAAATCACATCCATTACTATAGGAAATCTTATGGTAGGCCTTGGAAATCTATTTTCAAATGCCAAGGGGCTTAAAGGTGTTTCAACGTGTAAAGGTATGTGCTTCTTTCGTTTTTGCAAAGAAATAAAGGTTTTTTTGTCACATGAATGAATTTTACTATGGCAATGTTTTCATAGCTTGAAAATGAGCAAGCATTGCCTCATAATAGTACTTACCATTTATGTGCAATAATGTATATGTGTGTATTGTGTGACATCTTCATGAGAAGGGAAAAGTCCTTTTTAAGAAACTTTTGATTTTGAATTGTAGTCCAATCAAATCGAGGGAGCAATTCAAACCAACATGGCATACACCAGTATCACAACAATTCTTACTACTTGATTCATATAGTAGGCATGGGACCTTAAACCATGTGATTTAAGAAAGAGAGGCCAATTGTTGGTAGTTGCTTTGAGTACAATAGGTAGTGAGCTAGAAATACGATAGCATCTGGGCTCTCTTTCTTGTCAATGTGCTCAAAGATAGCTTTCCTTGTATCAAATTTGGAAGCAAATGTAGGATGGGTCTTTTTCCTTGGGGGATAATAAGCATGATGGTAACATCAAATCTTATGTAAGATATAAAAGCATTACTAATTCTTTTCAAAAGCAATCAAATCGATATAGTATTCAAAGCATGAATAAGAAGAATAATGTAATATTGCATTTGTAAAAGAAAATAAATTGTCTTTAAGAAAACAAAATTCATACAATGTGAATATGCCTTTTGGAATTGTGTCATTAAGGATTTATTGAGTTTCATAAATCTCACTAGTTCTAAAAAGGCTCTCTTTTCATGCAAGAGTTGATGGAGATCAGCTATCAATAGTCATAATCCAACCATATACGTAAATTGTAACATATGTTGGGGAATACACATAAGCTTGAGACCTTATGTACAAAGATATTATTAATTTCTATAGTGTTTTCAACCTATATATTGTTGTACTTATGAATGATATTCCCTTTAATTGGAATGGGATTTGAAGCATTCACATCACTCTCCAATAATAAAACTTACGTATTTTCGATAGCCATAGTTGTAGAAATTACTATGTGATTCCTACAAGCTACATAAAGATAGTGTGGATGCTAGAAGAATCATTACATTAGTCCTAATAGTATATCCTTGAAGTTCATAAAGATCCATACCTAAGACACCTTATCTCTATTTGCCTAGGAGATTGATTCATTCGTTAGACAATATTCCTTGTTTCTTTTCAGCATTTTCCTTCTGTTACTCCTCCATCGAACACATTGAGCATTTAATATACAATTTTAAAGATAGGCCATCCATACCCACATGTGAAAAAATAATACTTTAAAGACCTTAATACTTCTATTTTGCAAATTAGAGCTGTATTAAGAATAGTAAAATATAAAAGATGTAATACTCGAACCACAATCTATGTAGGACAAAAAAGGTATCGTTTGAATTGTACACAATCTTAAGAAAACTCTCATGTTGTCCAAGAGGCTCCCCTCCTAAACTTGTATTACAATTTCGTTTATGGAAACATAGGCTTGAGACCTTATAGACATGAAATTTATTAAATGCATTTTACAAACTTTTATAGCACCTTTATGTTGTGCAATCCCCATCTCCTTTTAATGGAGAAAGATAGATAATAGTAAAGTTATATCAAATTCTCATGATAATACATATGAAATGTGAGATCAAAGATAAGAAGATAATGATTATCATTATTTGCTATTTTTAAGCTTCTTATTATGTCTCCTTGAGTTTTGAATGCTTTGAATCTTCTGAGTGTGCTTATAAAGCAAAGGCCACTAAGCTCTTTCCTAATCTCAATACCATAAGCTAACCTACTACCACATTGTGACCTTCCATCAACAAAAATGTATGTATAAGGCAAGGCAAAGAGAGAGAGAGAGAGAGAGATGTATAATATGTGCCTCGATAATATGCATGGAGTTCATGTTTAAAAGACTTCAAGGTTTTTTAAAAAATAAAAAAGTGAAAACTTAGTTGTAAAGTTTTACCAAAAGAAAAGAAAAAGGAGGCTACATTGTCCCTTGAGCTCTAAGCATGAACGTTCCTACACATGGTGAACTCCCAAAGTAAACTATTGCTTTCCAGTATTTTATTCGGCCGCCACTTGTTCAATATGGTAGGTGAATGATTTAGTGTTTTCCTATATTGGTAGTGAGTCTTGTGTAGTTGTTAAGTATGATCTTCAACCTACCAAAAGCAGCTTCCCTTTATTGTGTTAATTGAGATGTTTCACCTTTATGCACAATTCCATAAAAAGGTGCCAAGTTTTTAAAATGTGGAAGATTCTTCCTAGAAATGTTTTTGCAAGCACACTCGTCGTGAAGGGCAGACTAAGTTAGTGCACTCATTGCTTCCAAGTTTGGATGCATGGCCTTGTACTCGAGGAAGGGAATATTCATTTTATTAGATTTACAAACCCATTGACGTCTCTTTGGTGCGAAAAAAGAATAGAGCAATGACAGAAAGAAAGCCGAAAACAAAAGTGTATTATTGGAGCACTCAACCCAATGTGAAAGCAAAGGTGTAGGGAAGTAATGTACAAGGGTTGTAAAAGTGGCCAAGAGATAATTTTATTTTAATTTTAACAGCCTAAAAAGAAACCGGAAGAAAACAAATCTGCGCTTTTTGCGAGTGGGGGAGGTGGTACCGGCTGGTCCGGTCACCGACCAAAGTGACAGCCTTTAGATGTGAGTGGGTACGTTACCGGCAGCTGTGCCGCACTGTCGCTCACTACGCAGCACCTCACGTGCCTGGAACCTGAAGCGCCGGTACCCAAAAAACATGTGCCTTTTCCAAAATATCATCACTATTTAAAACTCGGCCCTTTTCGTAGTACCTTCCTTCCCCTTGCCTCTTTTGTATTTCCTTTCGAGTTATCTAACTTATCTTCCCTTATTATTGTTGTTATTCAGAAGGTACATCTGTACCTCTTGCCCTACCCAGAGGAGTGTGTCATGTGCAATTTAATCTTCTTGCCGGATGTCCCATGTGCTTCAAATAGTGTTAGCTATCAAAGCGAGCTAAGCTAGCAAAATCGTGACTCGTGTGTCTGGTTTTCTTACCTTTCCCTCCAGCTTAGCACCTCGTTCGTACTTTTAACTTACTTCTTGCTTCTTGCAATGTAAGCCAGGCTCAGCATTAATAAAAAGGCGACATTTAAATATATAGAGACCGTTGTCGCGATTCAGGCTGCACTTCCATGTGAGGCTTTGATAGAATGGGTTGCCTTAATATGCTAGCAAGTTGTGCTCATGAAAGCATGTCTTTTTGGGTGCTTGCAATAGCTTGCTTTGATGCTTAATAGTACTCATGAATTATTTGGACTCATGATTTATAGATGTAGTACACTTAATGCTCCCTTAGCAATAAAACACAACATTTTAATGTCCCACGTGCATGTACTAATGTTCCTCTTTGTTCGAGCATAATCATATTTTTATGATATTTTGCACAAATACTTCTCAAAGATTCCCTCATGTTCTGTAGTAAATATGGAATTCGAGTCAACAAGTATCAAGCATGAATTATTGCATAACGAATAATTTATAAGGTGGCAAGAGTTTTTTTATCTTTGCTTGACAAACCTGTGGTAGGACATTGAGCTAGTTATATGGTACAACATACACAAGGAAACCATCCATTATATAATAAGAACAAGGTTCATAGTTTTGGTAGGATTTATGACATGCAATATTTCTTCATTACATAGCATGAAATGTCCACTCTACCAACAACCTTCCTCGAAATGTGCCCTTTGATTCATATGAAGCACTCATATTAGCATTAGGTGGCCTCCCTAGTTCAATGATATTGAAGATTCTCTTGAAATCATGGCATGAATCCCTTTGAAGGGTATCCAATACAAGTAAATGGATTCATTGCTCTAGTATGATTATTAGAGAAGAGTGGCTACTTTGATCATAAAGGGTAGACCGAACCAAGGTTTATTATAATGACTCAACTACAATTGATATTAATTGTTTAACCGTATGCATTCTTAGCTAATCACTTAGTAAGACTCATAACACTGTGTTGATTCAATCAACCATTTATTGCATAATCTTAGCTCTAAGCCATAGCAGGGGCTCCATTGCAAGCCACACAACCAATCCCGTATAGTGACCTAATGTCCCTTAATCGTGGATTGAATATCATATTCAAACCATGGGAACTAGATCATTGAGTAATGAAGGAGGACAAGAGGGATGCAAAACCTCTCATTATAGGTGGAATGGAGGTGCAAAACGTAGGTCCAAGATAGGCATAGTCATGAACTTGCATCATGGGCCATATACTATAGGAGAAACCTTCATGGTAGGTGTGTTGTTTAAGTCTCTTCCTATGTAGGTCAAGTTAGAGAATTATAATAATGTCAGTGTGTGTATCATGTCCACTTTTTCCATGGGATTGGCCTCCAATTCTTCGACTATTGGTGGCACTGATAATGGGAACAAGATGGATTACACATGTTGTTGTGCTTGATGAGGTGTCTCACCTTGTGTAGGAAGCGCTCCGTGAATAGATGCGCCCATGCCATGGGCGTTTTGTCTTTCGCCTGCATTAACCACCTTGTTGTAGCTGCTGAAATTCATTGCTTGCAACCAAATTAACTCAAGAAAAAAAATTTAGTAGGAGATGAGAGGAGGGTCGGCATGGTTGTTGAACAGGTACTCCTGGGTGGTCTTCTTGCCGAATAGCACCTCCATATGTTTGGGCTTGGCATTGGAGTTGCGGACTTTGCCCTCGAGAGGGAGATGAAGGGATGAAGCTACCAAGTTGGAGTTGAGAACATACTCTCCTAAGTTTATGCGCACTATCCTCCCCTATAAGAGTTGCATCGTGATGTTGTCAGCCTTGGGGGGAATAGGGATCGTGCTCCATGGTAGATTCACTGCACCTTTGAGATGTGTTGCCTTGAGTAACCACAAGTGTAGCAGTGTTGAAGGTTGATAGTCAAGAGTAGGTAACCATGGTGGGAATTGGAAGGTATCGGAGGCAAAGTGCAAGAAAGTGTGATGAGCACAAGTGTGATGACCAGGGTTGTGAATGACCAAGAGAATGAGCAATGTCGAGGACAAATGGACATGTAAGGGCAAGGAGTCATTTGTGTGGATGTCGGGTGATGATGGTTTTCTTTGGGATGTGGCACCCCATAAAATGCAGTTAAGGTGGATGGAGCGTGTCCTATCACTTGGTGACTCAACATCCAGCCAAATTAAATCCACACATGCGGCCATTATGATCGGGTCATCTTCTAATTTCTCGGGGAAGGGATATGGCAGCATGGAGCCAAAATAAGGCCTAAAGAGGTAGCCATAAATTGGAATTTTGAAATTACGCCCTTAAGCCTACTGAGTAAAAATGTGCCATCATAGTAGCGGTGCATGAGCCAGTATGATCCGGCCCATTGGGACTTTAGCTTTCTGGGGTGGGGGCTCTGTTTAGATTGAAACAACACCACAACGTCTTTCTCTTTGAAGATTTGGTTCTTCAAATGTAGTGTGTGAATGACTCATCTCGGCTTAGTCATTCTATTACTGCAATTCGGAGGCTTGGAACCAAGTGCTCCATGGGCACCACTTTTTCAATTCCATAGACCATTTGAAAGGGGTGAGGCTAGTTGCTACCTTATAAGTTGTCCAGAAAGCCCATAGGACCGAATACAGCTTTTGGTCCCAATTTGTGCGATTCTCATATTTCTTCATGGTTATCTTGATCAGGGTTCTGCCTAGCCATTTGCATGTGGGAGCCGACAGATTTTCCATCGCTCTTGTCACCACATTGGCGGTGTCGCCAGTGTCAATAGTTGGAGCCACTGGATAATCGAGCTTCATGATTTTTACATTGTGAATCTGGGGTGTCACAAGCATAGCCATGGGAATGTGCACACATAATGTGGCTATTTCTGCATGTTGTTTCTTGAATAGCTTGCACTCACTCTTCCTATGACCAAGCACATCACAACAATAACAAATGATCTGGCCTAGAGGACCACGAGGCGTGGTCTTTGGCGAGGGTGATAGGGTCTGGCATTAGCAGCGGGCTCTATAGCCATTGTTGATGGTTGAATCGGGGCTATGTCCATGGTTTGGACAAGAATCTCTTGGGGAAGGGATGGTGTGCAATGTGCATTGTACCTATAGGCATCAATGGTGTGAGTTTCCCTTTGGTATATGGAACACGATAACTGGTTGAGGCCACATTCATCTGCTCCATGGTTGTTGTTATGGCATTTGAAACACTAGACACCATGACGCAGATGACGAGGCTTCAATGCCATCTTCAAGTAAGTGGGGGTTAGTGAGACCACATTCTATAGATGATGTCTCGATTTTCTTGAGCGATCTTCTATGCTCATGATGTTCTCGGGCTCTTTCTTTACTGCTACTATCATTAGAGTCTATATTGGTGCTATTGGTCAGCTCTTTGGGTTGATAGTTCAGGCTTCATGTGGATCAGCATATGTTTAGCATGTGCTGCACCATCGACAAATTGGTCGAAGTTCAATGCTACCATGTTTGAAGATGCATCCAGTACTTTTAGTTACGGTTCAGCCCATGCACGAAGTATGAATAGGCGTTATGCTTATGGTAGGTGACTGGTGAGGGTGCAAAACTCGGTGACGTAGTTGTTTAATAAGTGTTTAATGTGAGATCTCTTTGACAAAGTGAAGGATCAAGGAGGATCAAAGCACCATGAGAGAGACATAGGGTAGCAAACACTCAATCTATTGCAATCTATATAATCAACAATACATGATAGGCTTCTTATATAGAGAGAGCCTTTAGAATAGTCAAATCTTATGGGATCCTCTCATCCACATCTCTCCTTGTGGATATCCTCAATCCACATCTCCACATCATGTAGTCCACATCTTAGGGTGGCTACTTTAATACATTCCTTATCACATGCCTTTGCCCTTTAATCTATGTGCTCATGGCACCATATCCCAACACCTCCCCTTGGTGCCATAATCCTTTGGCTACTGCAAGGTGGTTAGATGTGAGTCTACAATCCATCACCTCCCCTTAGTGCATACATTGCTACTTAAGGTGGTCAAGTGTGGTTTACATGTCAATACCTCCCCTGGGTGCTTTCATAGCTACTCTTAGGTGGTCAGGCTTGATTTACAAAATACAGGCAAGGTTGGCAAGGTTTTTTGCTTTTCAATACATGTTGTTTCTATCATTCTGCTCATGGCTTGATGATGACTCCACGTAGTTGACTTGTTGGTTCTTCAATCTACAATCTTCTTTCTTGTGTCCCAGCTTCTTGCAATGGTGACACTTTGGTTTGTTCTTCAATCTGCAGTCACTTTGATAGTGATCCATGCTTCCGCAATGGTAGCACTTTGTTGATGTTTTACTGAATAGTGCTTGTTCTTCATTATAGTTGTTGTGTGTTGATGTCGATGTCAATGTCGGTGCCTTCAACTCTCTTTCTTTTTCGAGAAGAGAGGATACACATTCTTCAAACTTTGGATCTGGCAAATTCTTCAAAGTGGCTATCAATGCACTATACTCTACATGCATGCTTTTAAGGAGAATTTCAAGTGCATCTTTCTCTCCTACTTTTGCATTTATGCCCTCTAGCTGAGTCATAATGCTTTTGATTTTGTTGACAAATTGTGCCATGGATTCATTGAAGCCCATGTGCATACCATAGAATTCAATCTTAAGATGGATTTCTTGGTTTTTGGCTTTTGCACCAAACACTGTGTTCAACTCATCCCATGCATCCTTGGCATGATCCTTAGAGTCTATATGATGAATTATGTTTGGACCCAAGTGCAATCCAATGAGTGATACTGCTGCTTCATCTTTTTCCTTCCAAGCATCATTTTGTGCAGTGGGTATGTCTTCTTTTACAGTCTTCCAAAGCTTTTGATGCATCAGGAGATATCTCATTTGTGTAGACCATGTGTGAAATCCTTCCCCGGTGAACTTCTCAACAGTTGGGGTGTGGATTGCCATTGCAAAGGTCTTACCAGTTGATGATACTTTCAAATCTGGCAGTGTCTAATAGCATACAAAAAATCTAAGTTAACAGGCGCATAGAGCTCAAAAAATTGGTTATTTTTCCTTTTTGGAGCGTGTGCAAATTCTTTCTGGATTGAGAGTTACGCCTAGTCGAAGATTTTGTAGAGAAGAGAAGGCCTTTGCTAATGTGGCACAGGGATTCACATGCAGAATTTCATATTGTGCTTAGCAAGGTTGTTGTGCTTAGGTGGCACTATGGTGGCCTATTAGCCCAGCTTAGTTAACCCAAGGTTACTCAAACTGTATCATGGCTCAACTGACCCAACAGTTAACTTAACCAAAGTTAAAGGATACCACCTTATCTACCACGTGGCAAGGTGTGAACCAACCTTGGGCTATGAAGGTTTTGGAGAAGAAAAACAGAGGCACAAAGAATCCTGAGAAGTCAACAACTATCACGAACTAGAGATTGGAGACTGCAATAAAGGATTTTAGACCCTTTCAGATGCAGTGGAATAGATAGAATCCAAAACCGTAGCCTCTAGCTATGGTTTCCAACACACAGCTAGCTTGACCAATCTCTGTTGCTCACGATTCGTTGAGGTCTTATTTTCTGAGATGCCGTTTGCCTTGCTTTGGAGGCACTGAAGTGTCATTGGCTACACTGTAGAGCCTTTGATGGAGTTTCTCATGTGCACGAGTTTTGGCAGCGACTACGTGAATGGAAAAGGTGTCTTTGAGAAGCAAGAGTTGATTCTTCATCTTGTACTGAAGAAGGCCTTAGCCATGCTGATCCCCAGCTTTAGGTAGGACGGGCGGTGATTCATACACTATGGCACTTTATAAGGAAGACGATAAAGGTCACGGGAATCTTCTAGAGCAGCAAGTTAAAAGGCATTGCTTTGTGTGTGAGTGGAGGCTGTAGGTAGTTATGCCGTGTCACTATAGAGGCTAGCTCGTAGTTGTTGGTTGCTCATAGGAGTCGATGCTGAGTCACGTTGTAGATGCTTCATTGGAGACGGCTGTAGGTATCCGCCATCACCACCTTCATCACCTGCAATTCCACACAAGCTTCCATTCTATCATTGCCATCGCTAGCTTCAACCTTTGCTTCACAACATTTAGATGGAGAGACGACCTAACTACATCGATGCCGGAAACAAGATTCTATCCCTCTTGGATTTTTAAGCTTAGGCTTTAGAAGGCTGTAGAGGCTAGTTGAAGGTGGGCATGCTATAGAGGTCCGTGGGCTTGTAATAAGGATAAGATAGTCTACCTCTCTCTCTCTCTAAGAATAGGTGGGCATGCTGTAGAGGTCCATGGGCTTGTAATAAGGATAGGACTTTGAAGATAGTCTACCTCTCTCTCTCTCTAAGAATGCTCTCATAAGACAACATGAACGGAATGAAGAGCTCAAGTGAAGATCACTCTTTCTCAGTCTAAAATCTACATCTAAGAGAAAAACATGAGCACCTAAGGTGTGCCTACAACTAATCTAGGAGAGCTAGACCTAATCTCTGATACCATGACAAAGTGAAGGATCAAGGAGGATCAAAGCACCATGAGAGAGACATAGGGTAGCAAACACTCAATCTATTGCAATCTATATAATCAACAATACATGATAGGCTTCTTATATAGAGAGAGCCCTTAGAATAGTCAAACCTTGTGGGATCCTCTCATCCACATCTCTCCTTGTGGATATCCTCAATCCACATCTCCACATCATGTAGTCCACATCTTAGGGTGGCTACTTTAATACATTCCTTATCACATACCTTTGCCCTTTAATCTATGTGCTCATGGCACCATATCTCAACACTCTTTGGTCCTGCATCCAAGCTTCACAACGAGGACATGAACAGCTATCGGTTCTGCATGGTAGCAAAGTAAAAAGGCTACACAAAGGGTATCAAAGTCTAGGAATGGGGTAATGGCATACCGTGCAACCCAAATCATAGCTCTTCTACAAAGCAAAGCTAGGAACATTGCCATTTTGACTGCTTTCATTTGATGCACCACTGGGCCAATGGCTTGCCACGCACTTGCAAAGAACATTACATGTGCAATGACATCCTCTTCAGTGAAGTCAAAGAACGTATGGTACTTGACATTCACAGAGAAAGATGATCGGTGGAGCAGAATGGGCATACAACCTGACATGGTAGCAGGAAAATGTAGGGGAAGAGAGCTAGAATCATCAGAATGCTCATCAACAATGAGAGCATTACTATTGGCATCCTCGAATTCCACTGACTTGATGAAATACTAAGAGTAATGCAGTTCACAATTTTTATATCAAGCTTCTTGCATAGACATGTACCGCAGGAAAGCGTAACAACACAGGCGCAAAAGGATAACAAGAAGAGTTAATGATCATGGTTGCCAAAGTGTTAATGGGGATTTGTATGCTACATTAACTGGTCCTATCAATACAACATTTCTTTAAACCATGGCTGTGAGTTGAGAAACAAAGTAAGCGGATCGTGCATTAAGCGGTACAGAATCGAAATGGGTTGCTTGAATCAAACATGTCGATATAGTACTAAAAAGGAACATAGCAAGAACAAACAAAGACAATGAGAAATGCAGAACTTGAAGAATATAGCATTGAAGATACCCCCATGGAGCTCACATGCATCATTGGAGGGGGGAAACCCAGTAGTTGAAAATGTTGCTACTCCCGCGAATTTTGAAATTTCACACCTCTTGCCCATCGAATCTTGGAATATTAAGTACTTGCAGCCTGCCCCTGCCTTGCAACCCGCACGCACCTCGACGTAACCTTGCATAGACTTTGGTTTGGCACTGTCTTCTTTTGGGTAAGTTGTCTTCTATTCTTTGCTTTCCTCACATTGATCGTGGCAATGGTGTCAATGGAAACATGTAGCTTGCCATGGCTTGTAAGAGAACAGACAAAGGCTTCGAGACAGGAAAGCTCAAAATCTTGGTTAAAGCACAAGGAATAGATTGTGGCAAGGAAAGCAATGGCACGGTATCAAAACGGCAATGGGAGACACTTTTGCAACATTTTCAAAGGGAGAAACAACCAGAAGAAAGAACACTCCTTGCAGAGTAGCAGCAGGAAGTAGTTGCAGATGTATGCATACGATCATTGCCATCGGAGCAAAGAATAGGAGCTGTGGTGTCAAAATTGGGGGGAGCATTTGAGGCAGCAACATCAAGCTGTTCAGCTAAATACCAGTCTTAAGTCTTCACACACTTTAGCCGACACCCTAAATTTCATAGAGTAGCAACCCTACCAACACCTCGGGAGATGCACACCCAAGAGGCAGTGCTCTCTAACCTGAGAAATGGCCTATAGAAAGTGAAACAGGTGCACAACTTAGATCAACTAGCTACAAAGAGGGTGACATTAGCTATGCTTGTGTCCCCTGAAACAAAGGAGAAATGGCTTGGGTGCACAATATCAAAGATGTTGTCAATCAGGAGGACCAACGTGGCTCCAACGGGGTCGAACATAGATCGGAAGCAATGCATGATCATCCCGATCCAAGAAGTTTGTGGGCTTCAACAAAATGCAAGAAAAGGAGAGACAGCCTAAGTGCAGAAGTCATTACTAGAGGGAGGATGTTTTGGCATGAAAATACGAGAGTTTCTCCAAACAAAAAGGCATTAGGAAAAAAGGGAGCTCATTTTGGCATGATTTCTTCATTTTTCTTTTCTCTTGGTAATTTTGACATTATTGGTGCATTTGGAGCAGGCAAAATTCTTGATAGGACTTTTGAAATGCGAAAAATGGGCACCCGGAGGCTCGAAAAAGGAAAAAAAGATCCGAAAATCCAATTGCACACATGAATGCGATTTGGCAAGTTGGCAGGGTCTTTTTGGCTTTTTCTCTAGGTGCTTGTTTTTCGGTGTTTCAAAAGTTTTATGGGGGGTTTTGCCTGCTTTGGACGCGTCGGTGATGTCAAAATAACCAAATTCTGCATCGTATGTCTAAAATACTTGAGAAGCTCAAGTATCCTCATTGAATGCAAACTCGACGGTATTTCTTTTTTCCTCTTTTTCTAAAATTTTCAATGTTACATTGGCCCTCCTTTTATTGGTGGAGGGATATTTTCCTTTTGGGCTAAGAGGCCCCAAAATGAGCTCTGATTGTTTTTAATGACATCTATAAAAAGCATACATGATGCAAGGTGTGGTGGTTGGTTCAGTTCAATCACTAGTTATGTGATTGTCCTGAACCAACGTGGTTGAATAGATAGTAGTTATTGACCAGCCCGGTGGTTGAAATTACTGTTTTTCTTAGTACTTAAATTAGTTAAAATTAATTTCCTACTATTCAGGTCATATACCACTTAATTTCTAGACCGGGATGGCTTGGACTTAATGTGATTGTCCTAAACTAGCCCAGTGGTGGTTCAAGACAAAGAGCAGTTATTGATTGAAATTGCGATTGAAATTGTGAAATTCAAAAATGAATAGCAATATACTGTTGTTTCTAATTGTGAAATACAAAAATGAAAAGCAATATACTTGTTATTGTCTAATAGGTGAAGTTGCCGTCAGGCTAAACTAGCCCAATGGTTCAAATTGTGACCATGTCCTAAACTAGCCCGGTGACTATCCTAAATCAGCCCATAGTTGAAATTGTGACTGTCCTAAACGTTTCTTAAACCAACACGATAATTGAGATTGTGACCGTGTTCTAAACCAACCCGTTGGTTGAAATTGCGACTGTCCTAAACCAGGCCAGTAGTGCAAATTGTGACTATCCTAAACCAAGACGGTGGTTGAAATTTTTTTATTTTGATGGTAGCTTGATTAGTTCAATTATTAGATTCATTATATGTGAATGTATTAAACTAGGCTGTGGGTTGTCCCATGGGTTGAAATTGTTTTGTTTTCCCATAAGTTGATTAGTTTAATTAGATCACGTTTTCATGCATATTGTGTTTTGTATTTTTTTCCTTTTCCTCATAATAGTGCAAAAATGGGGCTCACTGTACTCTCATTGTACTGTTATTCCATTTAAAAGGGGGCTCACTATACTGTTGTTCCCGCATGTTGGGTCAACAGATGGAGTTGTATTTCAAAGTTTATGGATTAGAATCCCGACATTTCAATTGGGCAGAGGAGCTTTCAGCATTGCAAGCCCTGGTTCTTCAAGAAACTCAAGGATAGGAATGTTTGTTGTTACAAAACACACAGAGACGTTGACCTAGCCCAGCAAGCTATGAATGACTTGAGATCTGGTCATGTTGGAGCATTGCTCCATGGGGATGTATGTCCATGTCTCCCTGATGAATGCACAGTCTATAGGCCATGTGGATTCTCATCATGTGTTGCAAGGGAGACCAAGTTTTGTAGCCTAAGGTCTTTGGAGGAGCCAGTGGTACCGCATTGAATGCATTTATGGCACATGCAAGCATTGCAGTCTGAAGCTGAAGAAGAAGACATTTCACGTCTATCCAATTGAAATGAGGGAAGACAACCATATTGCTCTAAAATGGAGGAGATTTGAAATGTCAATGTTGAAGGACCCGATAAAAAGACATGATTACTATCATATAAGAGCACTTATCCGAGGGAGCTTATAGGTCACGTGGTTCAATCCATCCCAAAATATGTGCTTCACAATTTCACAGCCAACTGGTAGGATAAGCTTGCACATACCATTTCTACATTTCAGATGATATTAGAAAACATGCTTTTCTACTACACTGGGAATAATTGAAAAAAGAAAATCCTCATGCAAAAAATATAAAACATCATTGGGTGTGGTTAGACAGTCTAGACATGATGTGGAATTTCTTTGGGTCTAACCATGGCAAGGGTGAACATGATGGACATGCTACTGTTATTAAGCAATATTTGTTTAAACACCAATTAACATGCCCTCAAGAAAAGCTCAATGATTTCCCATGATGCTGTAACGTGGCTTACAACCAACCTCTCCACAGGTGTGCATTCAACATAGAGTAAACAAAGCCTTAAGAATAGTGTAGTATGCAGAGTATTCCATGAAGTGAAAATGGATGAAGTGCAAAGAAGAAGCTGGCACAATTGAGAGAAAATTAAAGGAGTTCGTGGTTTGCACAACATATGGGGATTTTTAAACAACCACGATCAAAACAAGATTTTTGTTTTGTTTTGGTAGTGCCTGCATCATAGGGTATTATGACAATTGTGAGAACACTGCAAGTGTGAAGACATAGGAGCAAGTTCAATTTTCCCCTCTACGCTCAGATGGGGTGACAAACAATGGAGAGACAAACAATGACTCGCCATAGTTTGAGGAGAGTTTCAATGACCTTACTGGAAGAGGGGGATAACTTTGCAATTGTCGTTGCCTCTAGGGAAGATGATCCATACTTTGTGTTGCAATGCACGAATCCTAAACACGAGGTTGAGGAAGCATTTAAGGATGATTGGGGAACAACCTATGAGAAGTGGGATGTAGTAGTTGGCGCATTTTGGTACAAAAATACATCCAAGAGAGGCCACAATTATGTTTTGCTACATAAGAGTCCTCAAACTTTTGTGTACTCTCATCTAATAACAGCTATTAAGTTCCAAATGCAATCTATGCCACAATGAAAGAAGGGCAAGAGTGTCTTCAAATTGGATTTAGACATGTTGAACACATCTTGGGGTGTCTTGGAGTAGTGAATGAGGACAACTAAGGTAGTACTAAGAAAATGTAGTCTATTTGCAAGGAAACAATATTCCACTTATCTTGGAAAATGGAGAATGGTGATGATTTCTACTTCAATAACTCTTTGGGGGAAAGATCATTTTCTCCCTTCTCTTCTCGCTTCTCTTCTTCCTCAATGCTCCCACTTCTAGCTGGGCTAAACTCCATGGTTTAGACTAGGGGGTTAGATTCTAGCTTGGAGTCACCATCAAGCTGATCTTACTCAGGAAGAACTTTAGGAGCTCCCCCCTAGCCATTTCCTCACCTTCAGGCGAAGTTCTGCTACGCTATTGCTCCAGACTGGTTTTTTCACAGACAAAGAATCAAGCATAACTTTTCGAGGTTTGCTCGGATTACTTTGAAGTAAAAAGTAGTTTTGTTCCTTAAAAGCTAAGCTACATTTTTCCCTTCTCGATCAAAGTCAGATTATGTTTCATTTGCATGTTATCAGCATCGCAAATAGGAGGGCCTGGCACTCTATCATTTTTTTCAATGAGTGATAAAAAAGTAGAAAAACAACCTTCCTATGCTGCAACAATAGCATCATCTTTGCCCAATACTAGGAAGATTGAAGTCATCCTCCTTCTTCGGCAATAGGTTCTCCTTTTGAAGAAGGAGAATAGTGGGCTAAAAGACAGCTTCCAGAAGCTAGAAGAGAGAGTGAAAAATATTGAGCTCGAACTCAATAATCCTATCCCTTTAAATGTAGTTTTAGATGAGGAGCTAGTCTCTACTCAGATGGAAGAGTTGCACAAGAAGCTTAAGGGAGAGATTCAAGAGAATTTCAAAGGAGAGATAAAGAGCTCTTTAGGTACATAGGTCTAGAAGGAAGTAAAGGAGCAAGATGAAAGGCAGCTTAACTCAAAGAAAATAAGGATTGGAGGACTCCCAGAGAAATGGAATGTAGCAGAAGATAGTGGGAGTGAGACCTTCGAAAAACTCAGCAAATATCTACCAGGAATTGAGTGGGGAGATGTAGAATTCTACAAGACACATACATTCATAGTTCACCACCATATTCATTGCTCCATGTCTTTAGTAACAACTAATGGATAAGAAAGAAATTCAAACCAATGCATAGGCATGGAAGTTATGCCTTACCCTTTCATTTTTAATATTATTGAAATGCACTGATTTTACTCTCCATTCAATCTTACGAAAGTTCACATGAGGACAACTCTTTTTTTTGTTCGACTTCAACCTCAAAACCACTTTTTCATTTTGAGTGAACCAATTCAAAATGTATAAGAAAAAATATTGGATATATATTACTCAGGTCTTTTTTAGGGACTAGCCACCTCTCTAATATAGGATAAGTGGTCGTCAGCATGGTGGTTGGTTGTACCTAGGATATTAACTACCACCAGCGTGGTGGTTTGCTGTTCATATGGGATTTGTGGATTAGCTATGGGATTTAATATTTCTCAATGTCACACAATATGAATTCATACAATTTATTCATTTAGGATTATGGCTTCATTTACAATTCATTCGTTTAGGATTTCACATAGATTGTTGTGACATCACACCATTTGTGATTCTTTTTATAACTTCCATGTATGGAAGTCACTGATCGCACATTATCTTTGCATATCTTTGCTAGAGTTCCAACACGTTGATAGATAAGACTACCCACCTCAGCCAAAAGATGAGAGGTGGACTTCCCAGAATCTACAACAATTACAAAGTTATCCCCCTCTTCGAGACAGCCAATGAGGTCATCAAAACTCTCCCAAAACTGTGGCGAGTCATTTGTCTCTCCATTGTTTGTCAGTCCATCTGAATGTAGAGGAAAAACTTGAACTCAATCCCGTGTCTTCGCAGTTGCAATGTTCTCACAATCGTCATGATGCCCTATGATGCACACACTACAAAAATAAGAAGGTTTTCTCATTTTAATCAGCTAGTTGTTTGAAAAGCCCCATATGCTAGACCACAAACTCCTTTAATTTTCTCACAATTGTGCAGGCTTCTCCTTTGCACTTCATCCACTTTCACTTCATGGAACACTCTGCGTACTAGAGTATTCTTAAGGCTTTGTTTATTATATGTTGAATGCGTGCCTGTGGAGCGGTTGGCTGTAAGCCATGTTATAGCATCATGGGCATCATTGAGTTTTTCTTAAGGGCATGCTAATTGGTGTTTAAACAGAGCTTGCTTAATAATGGCACCACATCCATCATGTTCACCCTTGCCATGGCTAGATGCAAAGAAATTACACATCATGTCTAGATCGGTCAAGGATTTGAACCTTAAGACGAAGAAGAATCCACGTGCTGATTTAAATTGAGAGGCAGTACCATCTGACCAAACCTAATGTTGTTTCATATTTTCTTCATGGAAATTTTCCTTTTTCAGCCATTCCCTATGCAGTAGAAAAGAATGCTGCACAAATAGGGTGTCATGTTCCCTATCATCTAAAATGTAGAAATGGTAATTGCGTTGCACTGACTTGGACTCCTGTGAGTCAACAAGTAGATTGACATCAAGCATGGAAAAATCAAGCAAATGACTGTACGTGATATGCATAAGAATTGTTATCTGCTTGTTGTACCAGTGAGCACTTTGTATCTCATCTTGTTCTTGAAAAGATTAATTTTTTGCAAAATCTATGATAGATAGAATAGTGTCACTGGGAAAATTGGCATGACACATCCTGAACTGCTTATGTTGGCAGCAGCTGGCCATGAAATTGTGAAGTCACATTCAAAACGTTAACACACTTTTGCCATCCTTTAAGCATCTTTGCCACCATAGAAAAGATGTATCCTTAAGGAGGGAGGTTGCCAAGGCAATCTTTTTGCCTTTAGTGAGGTCAACAGTATCAAAGGACATGCACAGTTTTGCGAGCCATTGGTCAACTTTCGGCGATTTCGTTGACCAGTGTAGGCTTCTGGAAGTTTAATGTCAAGTATTTTAGTTTTGGAAGCTTGGAGTAAATGGTAGAGGGCATGAAGTTCAGTGTTTTCTACCTCTGGTGGTAATGAGTCCACATCGATTGAACCACATGACCTACAAGCTCCCTTGGCTGGGTGCTTTATCGGATCCTTCAACATTGACATTTTTAAATCTCCTCCATTTTAGAGCAACGTGGTTGTCTTCCCTCATTTCATTTGGATAGACATTGAATTTCTTCTTCTTCAACTTCAAACTGCAATGCTTGCATGTTCTGCGAATGCATTCAATACTATACCACTCACAGTCTCCCTTTGGATAAACCACTGGCTCCCATAGAGTCCTCAAGCTACAAAACTTGCCCTCCCTTGTAACACATGATGAGGATCCTACAGACTATGCATTCATTGGGGAGGCATGGGCATCGATCCCCATGGAGCAAAGCTCCAACACGACTAGATCTCAAGTCATTCATAGCTTGCCGAGCTAGGTCAAGTCTATGTATGTTTTGGAACAACAAACATTACTGTCTTGAGTTTCTTGACGTACCAGGGCTTTCAATGCTCCAATCTCCTCTTCCCAATTGAAATGTCCGAATTTTGATCCACAAGCTTGAGATACAACTCCGTTTGTTGGCCCAACATGCGGGAACAATAGAACAATGAGCCCCCTTTTTGCTACTACTAAAAGAATACAAAACACAGTATTATTAAAGTATATAATGAAGCAAAACAATTTTCAACCACCACGCTGGTTTAGGACAGCCATAATTTCAATCACCGGGCTAGTTAGTCAACCACTGGGTTGGTTTAGGACACATTTAGGACAGTCACATTTCAACCACTGGGCTAGTTAGTCAACCACTGGGTTGGTTTAGGACAGTCACATTTCAACCACTGGGCTAGTTAGTCAACCACTGGGTTGGTTTAGGACACATTTAGGACAGTCACATTTCAACCACCAGGATGGTTTGGGACACTGTCACAGTTTCAACCCCTGTGATGGTTTAGTTTGACAGGCTCAACTTCACATATTAGACAATAGCAAGTATATTGCTTTTCATTCCTAAATTTCACCATTAGAAAATCAAAATAAATTTCTTTTCATTTATGAATTCCACAATTTAGTAGTAGTATATGACCCAAATAGCAGGAAATTAAATTTAACGAATTTAAGTACTAAGAAACACAATAATTTCAACCACTGGGCTGGTCAATAACTAATGTTTGTTCAACCATGCTAGTTTAGGACAATCACATAACAGGTGATTGAGCTAAAGCAGCCACAGTTGCATGATGTTCCAACCACCGGGCTAGTTTAGTAAAATAACAATACATTGCGAACTATATTGATGTTAATTTCTGCTCAACCATGCCACCAGGCTAGACAACTAATGTCTATTCAACCATGCTGGTTTAGGACAATCACATCACTAGCGATTGAGTTGAACTAACCTATGGTTGCATGATGTTCCAACCACTGGGTTGGTTTAGGACAATCACATTTAGTCCAAGCCTAGTTTAAGAAATGAAACAAGTAAACTATCCCAAAGCTCAATCACAAACAGCCACCGGGTTGGTTTAGGCACCACTGACCTGTGTTGTATCTTGCATGTATATGATGTGCTCCTCAAACACCTTGCATCTTGTCCACTTCTTACAGATGTCCTTTCTATTTGGAGAAACTCCGTTGTTTTTGTGCCAAAACGTCGTCTCATTGTAGTAATGACTTCCGCACCTAGGCCGTCTCTCCTTTTCTTGCATTTTGTTTAGGCCCACAAACTTCTCAGATCGGGATGATTGTGCATTGCTTCTGCTCTATGTTCAACCACTGGAGCCACGTTGGTCCTTCTGATTAAACACATGTTTTGACATTGTGCACCCAAGCCATTTTTCCTTTGTTTCAGGGGACACCAACATAGCTAATGTAACCCTCTTTGCAACTAGTTGATCTAAGCTGTGCACCCCTTTCACTTTTTGTAGGCCATTTCTTAGGTTAGAGAGCATCGCCTCTTGGGCACATCTCCCGAGGTGTTGGTAGGGTTGTTACTCTATAAACTTTAGGGTGCAGGTGAAAGCTTGTGAAGACTCAAAACTGGTAATAATCACCTGAAGGGCATCATGTTGCTGCCTCAAATGCTCTCACCAATCATGAAACCATAGCTCATGTTCTTCGCTCCGATGGCAATGATCGAATGCGTGCATCTGCAACCGCTTCTTGCTGCTGCTTTGGAAGGAGTCTTCTTTGTTCTCGTTGTTTCTCCCTTTGCAGATGTTGCAAAAGTGTCTTCCGTTGCCGATTCGATACCGTGCCAGCACTTTCCTCAACCCGCACTCTGTTCCTTATGCCTTGACCTAGCTTTTTGGCTTTCCTGTCTCGTAGCCTCTATCTGATTCTCTTGCAAGCCATGGCGAGCTGCATGTTGCCATTGATGCCATGGCCACGATCAGTCTAGAATAGACCTAGAGAAGCTAGCTGGTGAGGCAAGCAAAGAATAGAAAACTTACGTGAAAGAAGACAATTGCAAACCTTTTTTATGCAAGGTCACATTGAGGTGCATGCGGGTTGCAGGGCAGGGGCAGGTTGTAGGTACTTAATCTTTCAAGATTTGATGGGCGGGAGGTGTGAAAATTCAAAATTCGTGGGAGTAGCAAAATTTTAGCTATCGGTTTTTTCCCCTTCAACGATACATGTTAGCAGAATTCGATATCCCAAACACTTGTGCAATGTGGCCTAAAATGCTTCAAAACACAAATAGGCCAAAGGGCACGCTATCGGATTTGATGCTGTGTATTATTAAATGCAATGACCTTTGGCATGCGTATGAGCCATATAGCAAGCAAGTGCATGGAAAAAGAAACAATTCAAAATTGTAAATAGTGTTGGATTTATTAAAATATCTTTGCACATGCACAAATTGCACTTTTCCAACTTCTTCCATTTTAGGGTGAATCTAGATACCAATACCAATAACTATCAATGTTTTAAGACCACCGCATACTAGTCCCAATAGTTTGGATTCCAAATTTTCAATCCGTTTTGGTTTTCAACAAATCAAAATAAAGTTATAGAGTGTGCCCTCAAATGGGTATGCATCACTTTAGCACAACATTGGAGGCCCATTAACCCATGCATAATGATCTCATTTAGCTGTGTCCTTGGGTTGAGGAGAAGCTTACGTAGTGCACTTTAGAATGATTACTTGGCTGCATGTATGTATAGAACAAAATTTTGATGTTTTTGAATAAATTGCTATATCCTATAGTCTTCAGGATGCATGCTTCACATGCAACATAGCACTTGCAGTAATTTTTTAACGGTCTCCTTCCAAATCCTTATTCCATAAATTTTTTCTCTCATGTTCAAGTTTGGAATGTGTACTAGAACTTGAAGACAAAGTTTTCTGAATTCCATTGAGCAATGCATAAGTTATGGGTCATGCAAAATACCCATATAACACACTATTCAAAATTTTTGGACTTTCTCTCTTGGTTTGGACTTTTTTTGGGAGCATATCCTTTCCACTCAACTTCACTTAGTGAGCTAAAAAATTGGGTTTTTTTGAGCACTAAATGGGTCACTTATATACAAATATGGCCTTATTAAGCTAAAAAGTCAAGTGGTAACCTCTAATTTAAAAAAAAATGGCTCAGTGAAGCTATAATTCTCAAACTCATGCATGGTGCCCCCATCCAATAACTATAATAATAATAATAGTAGTCTCCTAACTCAAGTTCAATTTTAACACTATGAAGTGAAAATATGACACCATATGAAAAGAGTTTGTTGAATTCAACATATAAGTGGTGTATAGATACACCAGTTTTTTGAAAAAAAAGAGTTTGTTGAATTCAATATATAAGTGGTGTATAGATACACCCTTTTTTTGAAAAACAAACCATACAATAAATTATCTTATTGGTGGTGTATAGATACACCATTTGTATGGAAAAAAGCATACAAAACATTATCTTATGCATCTGAATCTCGTTCAGAGTCATCAGATTCATGTAATGTATTTGTGCTTGATGGGTCAAGTCTTGCCAAATGATGTTTAATATGGACACGACTTGGATCAGGGATTGTGATACATTTTTCAACATTGTATCCATGCTTCTTTTTAAAACTTCATGTCCTCAATTTCCAGCAATGAATAATGCTACTGACTTCCACCTCTGTTAATCTCTCATTATTTGGAACCCATTCACGTTTCTTTTGCAAGCATCCCTCATAGAGTTTTTTTATTGTATATCTTCTTGGGAGATTTTTCAATGGCTTTGGTTCATACCATAAAGCTGTAAATGTTATAGGAGTTCCCTTTTCATCCCTTTCTATCTTAGCAACCTTTGTAACCCAAATTGGGCCACCTTGGTCATCCAACTCTGAACCTGGATCAGATGCCCAAACTACAATAAATAGACCCTCTTCAATCTCATTAGATGGTATAAACTCTATGTCTCCCTTCCTGCCACAATATTTTTGAGGTAAAAGGCATTCCTCTGCTTCCTCCATATCTACTAACATATTTATATCCAAAGGAAAACTTGGTGACCTAGCTTGTTCCGGCCAAAAGGATTCATAGTATTCAATGCTCATTAAGTTTTCTTATCTTTCTAAAGATTGGATAAGTGCTTCAGTTGATTTAATTGTCTCCAAATTCTTAGTTGATTGCTCAAGATATTTCTGCATCATACTTTGAAGATGTTTAATGAAGGCTTTCAAGCCTTTCATTTCATCTATGTCAAGTGATTTGTTTTTTGCAAGAACAAATCTAGTTTCCTCCAATGGAATTATTCATTGTAATAAAGCATATGACTCACTCCATAAATGATCTCCATCTACTGAGTAGTGCTTCCATTGCATCATTGGAATATTGTTATGCATGTGAAACCGAAAGTAGTGTGGATTTGTGTGTCCTATTAGGGCATCATCTCCTATTTGTAAATGTGGCTCTATGAATGCTCTCCAATCTACCATCCTCTCTAAGATAGCCACTTTTGATTCTTCCTTGCGAGAACCTCTTTTTTCCCAATTCGAAATAGCATATCCTCCATTGTCAAAACATCCATTGCCTTCAACTCACCAGAGATAACACTGAAGATTTGATCTATGTCTTCATGTGTATGGCCGACAAGAAGAAAGCCAACTTCCACTTCTTCAAATATTTTCAAACCAACCAGCATAGAGCATAAAGCAAATATATATTTATTCTTGTTCTCTCTCCAACAATTATCAGCTTGTATTCGCAATGTGTTAGGCAAACATCCGTGAGCATCTCTGACCTTTCTTATTGCTTTCATGATTGATGTAACAACCTGGTTACTATCATGGTCATGCAAACTATCAATCCATACATCACAAAAGATTCGGTATCCATGTACTAATACTCCACACAAGTGTGTTTTTAGTCCACGTTTGCCCTCCAATGCTGGTGGGATACGTCTATATCGTGGCAAAGTGGTTGTATTCTAGTCCATGCCATCAATGGTGATGCACATGGACTTATCGACATGTGAAATAGCTTCCTCTCTCCAAGAAGCATACAACTTTCGAGCATCTTGCACATGACGTAAATGGATTGATCGCCATTTAATATATCTTCCTTGCTGCTGCTCACATTTACTATGTTCAATGGCATTTTTTAATTCATCACATGTCTTACATTTTGACATCCTTTGCTTTGATGGTGTCTTGACATGGCAAAAATCTCTACGCCAAATTTTGTACAAGGTTGATCATGAAATCATGCTCTCATCTCTGTCTTGTAAAGTTTTATTGACAGTTTCTAGGACGACCTTCTTTGTGATTCCCAAAGGAAGTTGTCCCAATGTTTCAAAGTCTCCATGTGGATATTTTAAATGTACTTCAGGATTTACAACGTTGGTGATTATCACTACACATATTCTCTCACCACAACGTTGGAAATGACACACATTCATAGGATCAAGACTATGAATTCGTCCAAAAGCCACCACTTCATTCTTCTTATATAACACCACATCCATACCCTTTGTTAGGGTGAATACCTGTTTTATGTATAAAAGTAGATTAGCAACTCAAAATGAACATAATAAATAATCATTGAGCTTATTATTACTTAATAACTTCTATATCAAAACTAGCAGAGAAGGCATTAAACCTAAACCCTACATCCTAAACTTTAAATAATTAATACCAAAACATCTTAACCACCGTAAATCCTAAACTTTAAACATTTAATTCCTAAACCCTAAATCCTAAACTCCTAAACAATAAATCCTAAACCTTAAACCCTAAACTCTAAATCCTAAACCCTAAATCTTAAATCCTAAACCCTAAATCTTAAATCTTAAACCCTAAACCTTAACCCTAAAATACAACCAAAATTTAATGAATTTTTTTAATTTATGCAATAGGTTGGATATATCCCCCAACCTGTTGCTTGAGCAACAGGTTGGATATATCAAGCAACAGGTTGGGGGATATATCCAACTTGTTGCACAAATCAAGAATTTTTCTTATTTGTGCAACAATTTGATATACAATTGGGGAATATATCCAACCTACAACTGAAAAATTTTCTTGATTTGTGCAAGGTTGGATATACCCCCAACCTGTTGCTCGAGCAATAGGTTGGGAGGTATATCCAACCTGTTGCACAAATCAAGAATTTTTCTTATTTGTGCAACAGGTTGGGGGTACCCCCCAACCTGTTGCTTGAGCAATAGGTTGGAGGCCTGTTGTTGGATATATCCCCCAAGCAACAGGCCTATTGTTGGATATATCTCCCAACCTGTTGCTTGAGCAATAGGTTGAGGGGTATATCCAACCTGTTGCACAAATCGAGAATTTTCTTGATTTGTGCAACATTGGATATACCCCCCAACCTGTTGCTTGATTTCACAAATTAAGAAAATTCTCGATTTGTGCAACATGTTGGATATACCTCCCAACCTGTTGCTTGAGCAACAGGTTGGAGGTATATCCCCCAACCTGTTGCTTGAGCAACAGGTTGGGGAGTATATCCAATCTGTTGCACAAATCAAGAAAATTCTCGATTTGTGCAACAGGTTGGGGGTATATCCAACCTGTTGCACGAATCAAGAAAACTCCTTGATATTTACAATAGGTTGAGTGCACCATTAACCTATTCGACTTGCAATAGTTTGGAGGATATATCAAACCTATTGCACAAATTGAAAAAAATCATAAAATTTTGATTGTATTTTAGGGTTAGGGTTTAGGGTTTAGTATTTAGGATTAAGGATTTAGGGCTTAGGATTTAAGATTTAGTGTTTAGGGTTTCGTGTTTATGATTATGTTTTTAGGGTTTAGGGTTTAGGATTTAGGGTTTAGGGTTTAGGGTTTAAAATCTAGGGTTTAGGGTTTAGCATTTAGGGTTTAGGATTATTGTTTTAGGGTTTAGGATTTAGGTTTTAGGGTTTAGTATATAAGATCATGAGCTTAGAGTCTAGAATCTAGGGTTTAGAATTGAAAATTAGGTTTTAGAATTTAAGTTATAGGGGTTAGAGTTTAAGGTTTAGGGATTATAACTGTTATATAAGTTTAAGAGCTTAGATTGTATAACCTAAGATTTAGGGAACTTTAGGATTTAAGATTTAGGGTGTAAGATTTAAGATATATAGACTATATAAAATATGCATTCTAAAGTATTTAGTTTAGATATATATAGACTATATGTTATATGCTTTCCAAAGTGTTTTGTTTATAGGTACGATCCATTGCAAAGGCTTTACTTTAAGTAAGTATAAGTCTACCTAGTCAAAGTATCCTACTGATTAGGGACAAGCACATAGGCTAAAAGCACACCGATTCATATTTTTTTACATTCATGCTGCATGGTATATCAGAAGGTACGATCCTTTGCAAAGGCTTTACTTTAAGTAGTTACAAGCCTACCTAGTCAAAGTATCCTACTGATTAGGGACAAGTACATAGGCTAAAAGCACACCGATTCATATTTTCTTACATTCATGCTACATGGTGTATGAGAAGAAATGAAAAAGTATGTGATAAGAAATATTCGAAAAAATATGTATTCCATATCATGGATACCATGGATATCTGGTGGTTGCTAAAGTAAAAAAATGATATGGATGCAATGATAATGTAGTCTTCTAGATTCTATGGTTTTAAATACCTACCTTACAAATACATTCTCTAATTTTTCATTCTTCGACTAACTAACAAGTATTATACACATGGAATCATGGATATCTGATATGGATGCAATGATACTGTAGTCTTCTAGATTCTATGGTTTTAAATACCTACCTTACAAATACATTATCTAATTTTTCATTCTTCGACTAACTAACAAGTATTATACACATGGAATAAAAGCATACATGCTAAAAGTAAGTGTGTAAATTTTAATATTTTCTTATTTTTTAAATTAATTTAATTCTTTTATTGACTACTTTTTAAAATTGAAAGATTATTAGTATATAATCTACATAATTTTAAATATTATTAATGTATAATATTAATTATTTATATATTTATTTAAATTTATATAATAATTAATTTATATTTATATTAGTTTTTAAGTTAATAATGTATAAAATAGCAATATATTCACTAATTCTTCATTGTTTTAAGAGTAAGTATTATATAAAGCACATATGCTAGAAGACCTCCCTTTCAAGTTATATTTTTTTAATTAATGTATTTATATATTTATTTATATAATAATTATATTAATTTATAGATTAATAATATATATTTTTAGCAAAATTATATTTTAACATTAGTTAATAAAAATTTATTATATTATGGAGTAAAAATATTATAAATGGATTTCTTATATTAATAAAGTGTCATGAGAAGAGTTTTTTGAAAAGATTTATGATTAAATTTTGTTTTGAAGTTGTTGCGTACGCAATAGGTAGGGACATTTGAGTAGTTTTGAGGTTAATAGAGAAATTTGTAATAAAGTGTCGTGAGAAGAGTTTTTTGGAGAGATTTATGATTAATTTTTGTTTTGAAGTTATTGCGTACGCAATAGGTAGGGAGGTTTGAGTGGTTTTGAGGTTGAGAGAGAAATGTGTAATAGATTGTTTTTTTTTTAAAGGAGTTTTTCGGAGAGATTTATGATTAAATTTTGTTTTGAAGTTGTTGCGTACGCAATAGGTAGGGAGGTTTGAGTGGCTTTGAGGTTGAGAGAGAAATTTGTAATAGATTGTTTTTTTTTGTTGATGAGTTTTTTTGAGAGATTTATGATTAAATTTTGTTTTGAAGTTGTTGCATATGCAATAGGTAGGGTTTGAGTGGTTTTGAGATTGAGAGAGAAATTTGTAATAGATTGTTTTTTTTTTTGAGGAGTTTTTTGGAGAGATTTATAATTAAATTTTGTTTTGAAGTTGTTGCATACACAATAGGTAGGGAGGGGTTGTGAGAGTTTGAGGTAAAGAGGAAAATTTGTGGGAAAAAAGATTTAATGCAAAAATGGTTTTTTAAGTTGTTGCATACACACAAGTTTTTGAGAAAAGGATCGAATTTGAAAAAAAATTCAAATTTATAAAAACTTGATTCTTAGAAGTTCTTGCGTACGCAATAGGTTAGAAATGAACTCACCTCTTACAACATTTTGAAAATTTTTGAGAATCTTGCAACAGGTTGATGAGAGGAGAGAAGCGTGGAGTGTAAACGAATGATCTTTGAATGAAAGAGAGAATGAAGAATGTTCTACTTATAGTGAACCTAAAAGAATTAAAAATCCCTTAAAAACCAAAAAAAGCTGACTTGACCTAAAAGCTATCCATTTCCTATAAAACTCTACTTCTCCTCATTCTGTCTCACAACTCTCTTATTCTCTCTCACAACTTTCCTGGAGCTCCACCACCTCTCCACTCAGGTACTCCCTCCCTCCCTCTTCTCCAGCTTCCTCTCTCCCCTCCCTTGTCCTCCCCTCCCCCTCCCTTCCCCTCTCCTCCCTTCCCCCTTCCCCTCTCCTCCCTGCCTTCCCTTCCGCTTCCCCTCCTCTCCCTCCCCACGGGCCCTTCCCCCTCCCTTCCTCTCCCTCCGCCTCCCCGCAGGCCCCTCCCTCCCGCCGTTCATCCCTTCCTCCTCTACCATCCCTCCCTTCCCCCCGTCCCTCGCTCCTTCCCCTCCCCCTTACCTCCCCTCCCCCACCCCGCCCCCTTTCCCTCCCCCGTCCTGCCCCGCCCCCTTCCCCTCCCCCTTGCCCCGCCCCCTTCCCCTCCCCCTTGCCCCCCGCTCGCCCGCCCCCTTGGCCCCCCCGCCCCGCCTGCCCCACCCCCTTCCCCTCCCCTGCACCCGCCCCCTTCCCCTGCCCCTTCCCCCCCCTCCCCGTCGGCTCGACGGGGAGGGGGGAAGGGGCAGGGGAAGGGGGCGGGCGCGAGGGAGGGGGCTCGACGGGGAGGGGGGGAAGGGGGAGGGGAAGGGGGCGGGGCGGGCGGGGGGAGGGGAAGGGGGCGGGGTGGGCGCGGGGGAAGGGGGCTCGACGGGGGGGGGGGAGAGCCGACGGGGAGGGGGGGGAAGGGGGAAGGGGGAAGGGAAGGGGGCGGGCACGAGGGAGGGGAAGGGGGCGAGGCGGGCGGGGGGGCAAGGGGGAGGGAAAGGGGGTGGGAGGAGGGGGGGAGGGGGAGCGACAGGGGGGCGAGGGGAGGGGGAGGAGGCGAGGAGGGGAAGGGAGCCCCCTCCCCACCCATCCCCCCACCTATTGCGTACGCAACAGGTGGGGGGGGCATCACCCCCCCTCCCCCTCCCCGCCCCTGCCCCCTCCCTGCCCCCTCCCCCTCCCCTCGCCCCCTCCCCGCCCCCTCCCCCTCCCCCTTGCCCCCCGCCTGCCTCGTCCCCTTGCCCGCCCCGCCCGCCCCGCCCCCTTCCCCTCCCCTACACCTGCCCCCTTGCCCTCCTTCCCCCCTGTCCATGTCGGCTCGACGGGGAGGGGGGGGAAGGGGGAGGGGAAGGAGGTGGGCACAGGGGAGGGGGCTCGACGGGGAGGGGGGGGAAAGGGGAGGGGAAGGGGGCGGGGCGGGCGGGGGGGCAAGGGGGAGGGAAAGGGGGCGGGGCGGGCGGGGGGGCAAGGGGGAGGGGGAGGGGAAGGGGGCAGGGGGAGGGGGGGAGGGGAAGCGACAGAGGGGCGAGGGGAGGGGGCAGGGCGACGGCATGGGCGAGGGGAGGGGGCAGGGCGGGGGAGGGGAGGGGCAGCGGCAGGGGAAGGGGAGGGGGCGGGGAGGGGAGGGGGGGATCCCCACCTGTTGCATGTGCAATAGGGGCCCCCTCCCCCACCATTGCCCCGCCTCCTCCCGCTCCCCCTTCCCCCGTGCCCTCCCTCTTCCTCGCCCCTTTCCCTCCCTGCGCCCTGCCCCCCTCCCTTAAAAAATTAAAAAGTTAAAATAAATAAAACTTAAAAAAAAATAAAAAATTAAATTAAATTTTAAATATAAAAATAAACTAATTAATTTAAATAAAATAATTAAAAAAGGAAAAAAATTATTTTATTTTAAAAATTAAAAATAAATAAAACTCAAAATAATATTTAATTAAAAATTTATATAATATTTTGAGTTTGAAAATCATTGTAATTCTCATTTTTTATTTTTGATTGTTTTTCAGAAAACTATGGCTTCCAGTTTTGGTTCCAAGGTGTCTTTCAAATACCTTGAACATGCTTGGTATTTTATGGAGCACAAATCAAAGTATTTTTTGGTGATCACTACAGAGAATATATCAAGCGCGAAATATTCTACAGAGGCAGTAAGAAATGGTGGCATGGTCTTAAACATCAACATTAAAGAAAACAATTTGATAGAAGTTGTGTGCAAAGGAAAGAATGACGAGGTGGTTTACAAGTTACGAGTTACTCACAAGCACTTCTTGAAGCCGTTACCAGATTCAATTGAGGGATCCCAAGAATTACTTAGTGCCTTAGAAGCATTGAAGAAAATGTGGGATGCATTTCCAAGTGGTGGTGTTGTACCTTTAGCAGCAGTAAGTACGCCATCTATAACATATAACCCTCAAGTATCGTCAATATCTGTGGCAGTAACTTCGGTAACTCCGGCAAGTGTAACTATAGTATCTCTAACTATACCTAGACCATCGACTGCTGCAACTACAGGAACAAGAAGGAGTGATCATGGAGCAGATTCAAGTTCTATAGCTATTCCCAGAAAGAGAGCAAAAATAACTCCTACTCCACGTGCAGATCCAGGCTATTTAAAACCAGGCGAAAAATTGGATAGCAATGAAGAGGAGGATCCGCAAGAAGAAGATACAAGTCTTGAAGACTTTTCTATAAGTGTGGCAGACTTACATCCTCCAGAGGATGAGGGATACATTTGGGGATTTTCACAATTTAGCGTGGCCACAATGCTTATTGATTGAGCTTCATTGTTCACAAATCAAAGAAAGCTAGATAAGATATTTGCACGCAAATTGTATGAAGATACGAGGAAAACAAGAACTCCAGTTGCCACTAATATCACTCTTCGTCCTATGGTGTTTAAGAGACTTCAAGAAGATGATCCTACATTGCCTGATGTCACATTTCAAAAGCGCGTGGACTCTCTTGATGCTTTTGAGAACTTTAGAAGGAGTGACTTTGTTCATGGAGAGGCTTTGTACCAAAGCCGATATGGGAGTGACATCGAGAAGAGATACATGCTGGCAAAGAATAGATTCTTGGAAAGATGCAGGTTTGAGCCCATTGATGGGCAACACTTTTGTGAAGCTTGCAGGATCGCCCTTGATGAGGGAAGAAAAGGAAACTTGCCACAGATTGAGTGGATGGAAAAGTTTCAACGGGTCATTTATCATATATGCATATTTAACGATGACTCGAAGTACATTCTAGAATCAAAAAGGCTGAATTTTGCTCCATTTAGGTTGAAAAAAAGCTCTTCTCTTTTTGAGATCTTGATAAAGGCAAGGGAGTTATGGATGGGCTGTGGAAAGCCACAAACAGTGAAGGGCAGAGACCTACATCTGAGTACATGGCAAAGAGGACTCGGTTCTATAGATGCTTGAAAGGTGTTGTAAGCAATACTACGCAAGGCATACCAGGTAATAAGGTTGAGGCAAAGGATTTGAACACCGCCATTGCAAGATACAGGGATGTTACTTGCATTGTCTTCCACGAGGACTCAGTGTTTCAGAGCATCGTGGATGTTTGCCAAGCATATGAAACAGGGAAGATATCCTTTGAAGCACCAGAGCACATTGCAACTCAGAGGAAAGAAATAAAGAAACCGATGTCTATTGTTTGGTGGAGAGCATTAAGGTTTGTTCCAGATGCAATAACAGAAGAAGTATGCAAGAAGATCCTAAGTGGTGACTGCTTCTTTGGAAAGAAGAGCAAGCATAGCAACTTAGATGAAGTGGTCACCCGAATGATTCAAAGTGAGGCTGCTCTCTCGGCACTATTATTTTTATTGAAATCTGATGATGAGTTAGCTAGCAAGTCAATTGATGTGGATAAGAAGAAAGCACTTAGCCTAGGTCAACTCCTTGATAAGACATGGGCTAGAAAGTGGTTGGCTTCAATGGATGCAGATGCCACACCAACAAAGGATCTAAGAGCTAAAATGCCAAAGGTTGTTGAGACAAAATATATGGACATCAAGAAAAAGGCCTTGCAATCCACTACCCAAGGTAGAGCAATCGGTGGTTTAGATGATGGTTCTCCATTCAGCTTCTCTTATGATATCCTGCTATCAGAGAATGATATAAAATTTGCACACATCAATGGCATTGATATAGAGCATTTCATAACAATGAGCGGTCATGCTTGGGAGAAGCCACGCGTATTTTTCATAAATGAATTGCAAGACCTTGCAGTGTCACTGATAGTTGAACTTGTGCGGTTTATCGTAGAAGGTCCTATGGCAGATAAGAAAAGATCAACGTTGGTCCTGTTCGTGACAGAATCACAAAGGGATGCCTTATATGCGAGTTTGACATCTGCATTTGGGTATTTACTTTCAAAAGTATACCATGGTATAGTCCTATGTAATCATATGACTGTCTTGGAAGGCACTGCCATTCAAGTCTTGCAGCCTTTCTTGATGTGCTTCTTATCGAGGGGTGGTGGCAATCTAATCCAAATTCCTTTAAGGACTCTCGAGCTTCATGACTTTGAGGACAATAAGGTTAAGCTTGATGCATCAATGGTGGATTACAGAAAGCCGATGAATCCTGATGTGATACTAGAGATGACAAAGAATTTATTGAATGATGGGTGGGAAGTAGCATTGTATCGAATGGGTTTTGCTGCTGAGAAATTGCTATGCCAAGGTAGAAATGTAAATGTATTACAGTTTCACTACCTTCTTTGAAGAGGAAAATGTCAAAGAAGAGGGTAGTGAGTCTGAGGGTGATGATTCTAGCTCATGTGATGATGAGGATGAAAGCTCTGCATCCGATGACTTACGGCAAGAAGAAATCCGCACAAAGAATAAGGGTGATCAATTGTCAACTAGAGTCAAGGAGGTTCCACTCATCATACGGGAAGGCTCGCGGCAGCAAGAAGTTATAGTAGTACAGCACGTCACAGGAAAAGGTAAGGCTAAAGAGGTGGAAGCACTTCCCTTAAAATTAAAAGTGAGGAAGGCACCCTTGATCTTGGGTGAAGGATAGGCAAGTGGATCGATCTTGGGTGAAGGACAGGCAAGTGGATCAAGCAAGGAAGCCTTACTCAAAGAAGGTATGGACGAGGCAAAGCATGACTAGGAGGAGTTACTAGGAGGCATAGATGGTTCTTCAACCATGACCTTACAGACTCCAGAGTAGCCTACTAGTCAGGAACCTAGTAGCCAGGTCCCTACTTACCAAGAACTTGGTCATGAGACTCTAGAGCAGCCTACTAGTCAGGTGCTTGGAACTGAAGAGCAAACTACTGAGGACCTTGCTACTGAGACTCCAGTCTTAGAGTAGCCTATTAGTCAGGACCCTAGTAGTCAAGGGCCTGGCATTGAGGACATTGGTACTGAGTAACATGATGGCTAACGGCTTTGTAATCACAAGTTTTGAACTTCTATGTAGAGCGAATATCTAATAAAAAGTTTACTACTTTTTTGATTTCTTTACTCTCATTATTGTGTATAAAGATTGTTTATAAGGGCCATTTTATACTTAATGGTGTATTTTAAACCTTATATCAAATGTATTTTTATAGTTAAGGGTGTTTTTTGATACCAAGTGTGGTGTATATGTACACTACTTACACATAAAAGGATTTATCTACACTACCTTTCTAAGGGCTTTATGTACACCACCTTTCTAAAAGAAATGGTCATAAAGGTGTGTGCACACCACTTATACATAAAGGTGTTTATTTACACCACCTTTCTAAGAGAATTGGTCTTCTATTATTGGTCATCTATTATTGGTCATCTATTGATGTTCTTAGGTGATAGTAGCTCAATTCACAAGAAGTTATGAAGATGTTTATGTAGACCACTTTGTAAGAGATTTTTGTGAAGTTATGAAGATGTTTATGTAGACCACCTTTGTAAGAGATTTGGTTATGCATTGATGTTCTTAGTACTTAATCATTAAATCTTTTGTTTTGAGTTGGCAAATCTAGTTCAAAAAACAACATTACTAGTATATTCAAAATTTTTGGATTGTTTTTTAGTCCATTTCTTAAATTGGACTTTACACAAGTCCAAAAATTTTGAATAGTGTGTTATATACAGAAAAGTCCATGAACCTCACAAAAAATGGCTACACCCAAGCAAACAATGACCTTTTAAGAGCTACTCTTTAGATTGAGATCATAGAGCTGTACTTTCCTTTCATTTTGTCAATTTCAACTTTCTTTCTTTAAAAAAAAAAGAGTGCTCAACAACAACAAAAATAGGATCAACCAACAGGGTCTGATACATGAGTTTCAAATGGTCGAGAGAGTCAAATCCTTCTTACCCCATTGTGCTGGTCTCCAAGATGATAGCCTTCTAGTGTGAAGGATGATAGCATTCCAAGCTTTTAGTATGCAGTGTGCTACGTCCTCTGCAAATGTAATTGTAAAAAGAAGCATAGCATTCAAATCTTTTGTATGTTCTATAATGAATATGCAAATTCCATTTAAAACATGTTCTTGCAAAATGATTTCAATTGCAAGGGAGATTTCACCTATGTTTTTCATCCATGAATTCAGATAAAAGAATTGCATGGATAATTTTATGGTCTCTATTATGGTTGGTTGTCTCATATGGAAGGCAATTCACTCTCCTTTTATTCATAAGCTAGCTGCCTTTAAAAACCTCTTGCCAAGAAGCTATTGAGCTTTGTTTTGATGCTTATCCCACATCTTAGTTGTCAACTTTTCTCTACTTTTCTAGTATAAGGTTACAATGCCCATGTCTTGCTTCATTGCCAAGCCTTTTTTCATAAACTATACACAATACTCGGGTTGTTACACTGGAGTGTTCTAGAATGCAAAAGGCATGTACTGAGTCTTCGAACATTCCACTGCAAAACAAAAATCCACCCAACTATAGGGGTCATTCGGAGGAAACTCATTAGTTATCATCTTGCAAGCATCAATCAGAGCAGTAGCAGTAGCTAGAGCAATTCTCACCTCTTTCATCGAGGTAGCTAGTAGATGTTTCTCCAAGCTTTCTGTAGTTGTGTGATTGTATATGCATGTGCTTTGAGAACCTAAGAACCCTTTCTCTATCTAGTTTCTCTTACACCTTTTGCTTTGTTGCAGACAGAGTTGCATGCTCAACTTCACATTTGGAAAACTGCAAAACATGTATTTCAGATTTCATGCACAAACATATGTTGTGATTTCAGATATCTATGTTGTGATAGTATTCAAACATATTGTAGCTTACAACAGTAGTAAGTGCTTTTTGCATGCTAGTTAGAACTGCTAGGTTCTGTTGTTTGTCAAATTATTGATGAAATGCGAGCAAATGGACATAGGCAGCTACCAACTCTCAATTGGGCTGAGGATAACTATAGGTAGAAGGCCACTGGCGGCTACTTGCTCTAAAGCAACTAGCAACAATAGGGCATAGCAAGGGGACGAGACCTACAGTTTGTGAGTAGAGCTTGGGTAGTAAGTACCTGAATGCAAAAGCTACTCTAGCCTTCAATCACCATGTTTGCGAAGGTAGTTACCCTTGCCCTCAATGCCTTGAAAAATTCACATAGCTCTGGTGGTGCTGCCAAACTACCTCCTAATGCTCAGTCCTTGAATTCTTTCTTCCACCCAAACAAATTCACATACCTCTGGTGGTGCTGCCAAACTACCTCCTAATGCTCAGTCCTTGAATTCTTTCTTCCACCCAAACAAACACAGATATGCCTCAAGCTCAAGATTGTAATTTCCCATAATTTTGAGGGCTATGATGCCACAAAAGGGCCCAAGTTATATCTATGTAGCCCACAGTGGCACCCCCAAAATAGGAGGACTCCATTTGCAATAGGCTTCTTTCAATAAACTCAGGTAGTCTCATTTTTGTCTTGAAGGGTTGCATTCTACTCCTCTTCTGTTGGTTTGAAGAGCCAAAATAAAGTCATTGGGAGGAAACTCATCCGTTGTCATCCTACAAGTGTCAATCACAGCAGCAACATTAGCTCGAGCAGTTCTCACCTCTTTCATCAGGGTAGCTAGTAGAACTTTCTCCGAGCTTTCTGTAGTTGTGTGACTGTATATGCACGTGCTCTAAGAACCTAAGAACCCTTTCTCTGTCCAATTTCTCTTACACCTTTTGCTTTGTTGCAGACAGAGATGCATGCTAAGATTCACATTTGGAAAATTGCAAAACATGTATTTCAGATTTCGTGCACAAACATGGTCCATTTGATAGCTTGATTGGATTTTTGCAGGTGGTTTTCTTGTCCAACTTTTTCAAATAGCAAGTGATCAAACAACGTGTCCTAGTAGATGCTTAGTCATTATAGTTGGGAAGCACCTGGTAGATCTACAATCTCCCCAATAGCTTGTTCACCAATGGGAGGTTGAGGATCTTCAAAAGCATTAAAAATCCTTGGATTAGACTTTGTAGTCCTCATTCCCACTCCGTGGCTCCTCCGTGGTGCTCATCTGGCAACTCTCCTAGCGCCATCAATCTTCGTTCAATAAATTGTACCTATAAGTGGTCACACTCAACAACAACAACATTTCTCCCCCTCTTTAGAGCACTGACAGTTGTGGTGCCTGTTCCAGCAAACAAGTCCATTATCTATGTTGCGACAGTATTCAAACATATTGCAGCTTACAATAGTAGTAAGTGGTTTCTGCATGCCATTTAGAACTGCTAGGTTCTGTTGTTTGTTAAATTATTGATGAAATGCGAGAAAATGGCCATAGGCAGCTACCAACTCTCAATTGGGCTAAGGCTAGCTATAGGTAGAAGGCCACTGGCGGCTACTTGCTCTAAGGTAGCTAGCAACAATAGGTCGTAGCAAGGGGGGGAGACCTACAGTTTGTGAGTAGAGTTTGGGTAGTAAGTACCTAAAGGCAAAAGCTGCTCTAACCTTTGATCACCATGTTTGTGAAGTTAGTTACCCCTACCCTTAGCACCTTGAAAAATTCACATACCTCTAGTGGTGCTGCCAAACTACCTCCTTATGCTTAGTCCTTGAATTATTTCTTCCACCTAAACAAATTCACATACCTCTGGTGGTGCTGCCAAACTACCTCCTAATGCTCAGTCCTTGAATTCTTTCTTCCACCCAAACAAATGCAGATACGGCTCAAGCTCAAGACTACAATTTCCCATAGTTTCGAGGGCTATGATGCCACAAAAGGACCCAAGTTTATATCTATGTAGCCCACAGTGGCACACCCAAAATAGGAGGGCTCCATTTGCAATAGGCTTCTTTTAATAAACTCAGGTAGTCTCATTTTTGTCTTCAAGGGCTGCATTCTACTCCTCTTCCATTGGTTTGAAGAGCCAAAATAAAGTCATTGGGAGGAAACTCATTCGTTGTCATCCTTCAAGTGTCAATCATAGCACCAGTAGTAGCTGGAGTAGTTCTCACCTCTTTTGTCGAGGTAGCTAGTAGTTGTGTGATTGTATATACACGTGTTCTGAGAACCTAAGAACCCTTTCTCTATCCAATTTCTCTTACACCTTTTGCTTTGTTGCAGACAGAGATGCATGCTAAGCTTCACATTTGGAGAATTGTAAAACATGTATTTCGGATTTCATGCACAAACATGGTCCATTTGATAGCTTGATTGGATTTTTGTAGGTGGTTTGCTTGTCCAATTTTTTCAGATAGCAAGTGATTGAACAACGTGTCCTGGTAGATGCTTAGTAATTATAGTTGGGAAGCACTTGGAGCTTCCTTCTTTGAATATCTATGTTGCGACAGTATTCAAACATATTGCAGCTTACAACAGCAGTAAGTGCTTTCTGCATGCCAGTTAGAACTGCTAGGTTCTGTTGTTTGTCAAATTATTGATGAAATACGAGAAAATGGGCTTAGGTAGCTACCAACTATCATTTGGGATGAGGCTAGCTATAGGTAGAAGGCCACTGGTGGCTACATGCTCTAAAGCAGCTAGCAACAAAAGGGACGAGACCTACAGTTTGTGAGCACTTAGAGTTTGGGTAGTAAGTACCTGAAGGCAAAAGCTGCTCTAACCTTCGATCACTATGTCTACGAAGGTAGTTACCCCTGCCCTCAATGCCTTGAAAAATTCACATACCTCTGGTGGTGCTGCCAAACTACCTCCTAATGCTCTTCTTTGAATTCTTTCTTCCACCCAAACAAATTCACATACCTCTGGTGGTGCTGCCAAACTAACTCCTAATGCTCAGTCCTTGATTTCTTTCTTCCACTCAAACAAATGCGGATACGCCTCAAGCTCAAGATTGTAATTTCCCATAGTTTTGAGGGCTATGATGCCACAAAAGGACCCAAGTTTATATCTATGTAGCCCACAGTGGCACCCCCAAAATCGGAGGGCTCCATTTGCAATAGGCTTCTTCCAATAAACTCAGGTAGTCTCATTTTTGTCTTGAAGGGTTGCATCTAGTGAGGTTATTGCAAAGCTTGATCGAAAAATGCAAGGCCACATGGCAATGCATCTTCTTGCGTAGGACATGATTGTCCATATGGGCAAAGCATGATTGAAATTTGTAGAGCCGCATGGCGGTGTATCTTTTTAAGATCGACAAGAAAAGTAAGAAGAAATCGACTTATTTAGCATCTCAATTTGAATTTGCTAGAATCTGGGCTTGAGCATGTGGCGGGGAGGCGATTCAAAAGTTTATGAAATTAGAAGCATGGCAGGTGGAGTATGTGAGAGTGCAAAGGAAGGGTCCTCCTTTGCTTGCCACATAGAGAAGAGAAGGGCCTCAGTGGGATACCCACTTTACTTAAAGTTCTAGTGTTCACAAAAAACCTGCAAACTATATACAATGAACCTCCTCGCGGGGTTCACCTCACAAAATTTTAGTGTACCATGTGCATTCAAAAGGAAGGGTATTTTAATTAAACTTAAAAGAAAAACATGATTACAATAACATGTGGGGTTTTTTAATTCAACTTTAGAAAAAAATCACTTAGTTCACAAGTAAAGAGGGGTGTCTTTATTGAGTTAAAAATTTTAGTCGAGGGGTTTTTTAAATACGTGATACATCCTATTTCTTAATAGTGCACCATCTACATTATCAGGAGCAAAATATATTTTCTAAATTTTGCAAACCTCACGCAATTTAGTTATAGGTTAGCTAAAAATCTTCAATTTCTAAAGAAAAACCTTCAAAAATTTGAAACCTCAAGTTTTGTGATTAGTTGAGAAAAATGAACATTGGTTTAAGCCATTGTATGCACCCTACAAAGTGAAGGTTGAAGCTCAATGCTATTTGAGTGCCGTTTTTGAAAACCAACTGCAGAATTGAAGCTTTTGGCCATCCCCTTAGATCTGGAAGAAGAAGAAGAGGAAGACCATGATGATGCAAGCCGGGAAGCACCCGAAGCAACACTTGCAGAACTCGAAGAAATATCAAGCGAAGTCGACGTAGCCGAAGATGCCATCGTCGATCTACTAGTCAACCACCCTTCCTCGTCCTTCAACGCCATAGCCATCAGCTGATCGGGATCTCCGGCCAACTGCAGCTCCCATCGCACTCGCCTCGACTCCGGTATCTCCACTATCCATACGTCCCTCAACCACTGATGCACTTGCCTCATGCTCGGTCGAGCTTCTGGCATCGGATGGCAGCACCGTATTGCAGCATGTAGAACGCACCTCACGTAATCCTCCTCATAGCCTTCCGTCGCTGCCAGCCTCGGATCTACGCCTTCCAGCAGCTTGTTGCTTTCTTGTAGCAGCCATATCCACTCCTCTCCTGCGGTTGCAGCTCCAAATCCAGCACTTTCCTGCCACACACCACTTCCAAGGCTACCACCCCAAAGCTATATACGTCTGCTCGATCGGTGGCCGTCCCTGTGGCGGGTACCTCTGGTGCCATGTACCCAGGTGTCCCTGCGGCTGTCATGCTTGCACTCTCATGATCGTGCTTGATCAAGCGAGCCAGCCCAAAATCCCCCAAACGAGCGTTGAATTCCGCATCTAGCAGCACGTTTGCTGCCTTCACATCCCTGTGGAGAACGCGTGATTCTGGTCCCTCGTGAAGGTACTCCAGAGCGCTGGCTACCCCTACCAAGATGTTGAATCTCACCTTCCAGGTTAGAATGTCGATCTCTGGGCCGCGTTTGAAGAGGTATTTGTCCAGGCTTCCATTGGGCATATACTCGTATACCAACAGGGCCTTCCCTTTCGTGTAGCACCACCCACGCAGCGGTAAAAGATTTCTGTGGCGGAGACGGCTGATGATTGAGATTTCTGCGCGGAACGATTCTTCTCCATGCTCTGTAAATTGCGTCAGCCTCTTGACTGCCAGATCTGTTTCCCCGAAGGAACCTCGATATACAGAGCCAAAGGCACCACGGCCCAGAAGAAGGTCCTCGTTGAAGCCACGAGTTGCTCTGCTCAACTGCCTGTGACTATAACGACGAGGACCGATATCGATGCAATCTGAAATGAATTCCTTTTGTGATTTCTTGCGATGCAATGTGTATGCCATGGCTACCCCACAGCAAGCCGCTACAAGAATGGTTGTGATGAGAGCTGCAATCAGGACGGCGTTTCGTTCACAAGATCTGCAATGAGGAGGAACAATACTCGTAGGAGCTGGAGAAGGGGACGGGGCGATGTCTGGGCCACTGGTAGAAAAGTTCCAAACGAAGAGAGTATGCCCTTCATATGACGCGCCCGTGCTGGCAGAAAATCCGAAGTACATATCCTTCAGGAACACACTCGAGAGGTCATACTGCAGCGTAACCACTGTAGAATCGGGCTTGGCTATCTGCTCAGACGTTGGATCTGCAGACTGTGGGAGCTGAGCCATCATGACCTCGATCAGCTGCAAAGAGCTCTCGTAATCAATCCAAGCAGTGAACGTGTAGTTGGAATACAGGTCCAGATCGGGAAGACCCAAATCGATTCCCGTGTCGGTAGAGTTTGAGGATACCACCGTATTGATATCGATCCCAACATGGCTGGACGATGAATCGTTCAGAGGGGGATTCTGGAATGTGTCAAACTCGACAGCAAAGAAGTGGCGCTTTGCATCCGGTCGGGGATCGCCGTGCATGAGACCAAGGTCACCACCATATTGCAAGGCTAGTGTGGAATCTGAGAAATTGTGGGGGATGATCATGAATGCGAGGCCATCCCCACTGTTTCCATAGCCCTCCACGGTAGTGATTTTGAAGGTAAAGGAAGTGCTGAAGGAGACAGAGACGTTAGAAGGGTCGAGGACTCGGACAGGATTCATGTAAAGAAGCTGGCCAGTGTTGACATGGACGCTCTGTGCGTTGCTTGTGGTTATGTCGTTAGTGAGGGAGACATGGTTGAGCGTTCCCGAAGGTCTTCAGGAAACTAGAAGGAGCACTCATCCAGCTGAACTCTATGGCAAAAGTTCCTGATGAGCTTCCAATCACCGCCAGAAATACCAGTACTGCAGCGTCCACCCGAGATCCCATCTTGCTTAATATACTTTCGCTCCTCATCAATGGTGGCAACAGCTTCAAGCTCGACAAATCGACCAATGGTTCAACAGCTTGAAGCTCAACTTGATCATAATGGTGCGAGAGCTAGCAGTCTGTAGCAGAAGCTCTAATCGGATCTGTTGCATTGCACATAATCACCAAGCCGAATTAGTTCACCTATAACCCCATGTATTGATATTCAAACTCTTCTGCAACGTGAGAACCAATTACCAAATCATGCAGCCGGACCGGCACTGATGGAGTTAGAGAACAGTGACACGGAAGAACCGCATCATGCAGCAGGCTTCGAACACCCGCTGCAGAAAGGCTGCAGCGTCATCAGCAGCCCGAATAACGGATTCGTCATAGAGTAGTTTCTTTCTTATTAGTAAGAAGCTGAGGCACACCATTGTTTGAACGGCAGGGCGTCACTGTCCCGAAGTCAAGGTCTTGTTGACCTACGCGTCTAAGAGCGCATTCACTGTCCCCATGCACCCGGACCTCCACTACACTGATCATTTCTTGATCGTCCCTCCGACTGATAAATTCGATCAAGATAGCGATTCGTCCAACTCTTCCCATCAAGATGGCTCCAGGAAACTCCCATTGTGAGAGTTTGTGGCCAAAAAACAGGAGACTTGTCCAATGAGCAGCCAGTCTCTCCGTATGAAAACAACATTGTCGGTCTGTGAGCATCACTTTGTGGAGATTTCTGCCCAGCCATGGGGACCAGTGATCTTGAGCTACCATCCCCTGCAAGCCGGTTGCATGGGGATCGGCTTTAAGCCTTCAAGCCCGCCCATGGTGCATTGAATGCATTTGGATCGTCGGTTGGACATGGGAGGCCGGTCGTCCATGTTCTATGGGCCATGCCCATGGTGCGCTAATTTTTAAGAGGCCATCCCGAAGGTCTTCAACAAACTAGAAGGAGTACTCATCCAGCTGAACAGTGTGGCAAAAGTTCCTGGTGAGCTTACAATCAAAACTAGGAATACCAATATTGCAGCGTTCAACCGAGATCCCATCTTGGTGGCAACGACTAGAAGCTCAAATCGATCAATGGTTCAACAGCTTGAGACCATAATTATGGTGCAAGACCTTGCAGAAGCTCCATTGATCGCATCTGTTACATAGCTAGTTTATCCATAACCTCATGAATTGCAACATAAGAACCAGTTACCAAATTAAATCATGCAGAGGGCAGTAGTACTGATGCCGTGATAGGGAAGAACCGCATCACTCAGCCTTCAAACACTTGGTGCAGAGTCGAACAACGAACCCAATCCATGGCCGCAACTGCACCACGAGTTTGTAATTAAACAGAAACCTTGCAAGCGAACAATGGGAAAGCTAGTAAGTGGATCACGGGTTAAAGAATGCAAGAGAGTAGGAGCAGTATGAAGAATATGAAGAAGATGGAGTTTCTTTCTTGTGAGGAAGAAGCTCAGCCACACCATTGTTGACTTCGTACGCGCCTTATGAAGAAGATGGAGTTTCTTTCTTGTGAGGAAGAAGCTCAGGCACACCATTCTTGACTTCTTGCGCGCCTTAGAACGATATTTCCGATGCTGCAGTCAAGAAGTAGTTTTCTGTGGTTAAGAAGTAGTTTAAGGGGTTTACGATTTGAGGTTTTGTTTCCTTGACTTCCTAAATGCTTAAAGTGACTTCCTAAATGCTTAAAGATCAGTGGCCGACAAGTAGACTTTGATGCAAAGGGAGGATTTTCGGGGCTGGGTGACTGCTCCGTTACGCGACTTTACCCCTTCGTTGGATTTTGACATTGTTGCACCTACAAGACTAGAGTGGAGAATCTCGGCGCCTATGGACTCTACCTATGTGTGGGACTAGTGGTCCCACGTGGTAGACCACTCCTTCCAATAAGTTGAATTCCATTTATGGAGAGTCGTCACTTGTAAACTCTTTACGAAAGACATACTTTGCAAGTGGAGACACATTTCTCCCGTGTGCTCTTTTTGCAAGATTGCTTTGTAGTCCCATTTCCATCTTTTTTGGCAATGTTTGGTGGTACGGAGGCTTTGGGGTTATTTACAGAGTTGGCTATGCAGGGCACACATTTGCCTTTGCCTTAGATGGAACATGGTACGGCTAGGAGATCGTGGTAACCTTAATTCTTCCCTCTACCTTGCTTGGGATCTTGTGCGCACAGTCATTTTACAGTACATTTGGAGAGTACGTAATTCCCTCATTTTTCGAGGGGTGCCCATTAGTGGCAATTTGGTGAGGGATGTCCAAAGTGAAATTCTAGATGTGTTGAGTTTTTATAACCACAAATGGTTTGGGGTAGCTGTGGCATATCGAGCCTTGCAGGCTATGTAATTTTCTTCCCTCTTTTCTTTGAATAAAAATTTTCACGCAAAAAAAAAAGTTGTCCTAAATGCTTTTGTCTTTTGTTAAGTATTTCTCCCAAAAGAGGTAGCTGAGTGGACCTCTCTCGAGCTCCATTCCCAAATTTGGGATGTCATCCCCGCCAGGAGACATCAGTCTGAAGTTAAGCACACGTAGTCACCTGAGAGCTCGCCTCGAAAAATGCAAAAATGTTGTCAGGGTAGATGAGCCATCATTGTCATTTGCAGATGCCTTGAAGACTAGACAAGATGCTTCACACGCTATCAACCTTGCATGTCCGGAACACAATTTGCAACGAATCAATCTCAAGGAGAGGAGGATTTCAGGCACAAGAGCCATGAAAGATACTACGACTACAAGTGGATATTCAACTAGAAGCTCTGTATCGTGAATACAACCGGTTGCTGGATTGTGGAGTGTTAAATATGTTTTTTATGGGATGAATACCTTCTGAAGATGACTTTCCTAAATGGTTTCTTAATGCTTACCAAGGAAAAGCAAATCTCGTGGACTTCCGGTTTGAGGGACGCGGATTTTTTCAAGCAACAGTCACCCCAGTAAGCGAGAGAGAGTGGTTGGTTTCTAGTTCCGTCAGGTACAGGGGCAACCTGGTATATGCTATACCATGGAGTGCCTCATTCATACCCGAGGAAGTGCTACAGCACAAATGTCCAGTGTGGATACACATTCCAGGGCTCAACGAGATACTCCTTCCCTGCCAAGCTGTGCGTGGTTGCGTCGGTACTCGGGAAAGTCTTGTATATGCCGCCAGTTCAGCCAAAGAGGGCATCACCGAAAGTTTGCATTCTGTGGGATAGACGAAAGGAAGTCCCTGAAGCATTGGAGCTGGAACTCCCTAACGGATGGAACATTTTTGTGCAAGTACATTTTGGTATCTTTCCTGATGCATGCTGTTTTTGTAGGAAGAGCGGGCATTTTGCACGAGAATGTCAAGAAAAAGCTGGAGAAGAAAAGCAAGAATTGAAAATCAATCGCCCGATGCTTTCATTTGGGAGGGTTGAAGAATCCGCAAGAGGCAAGGAGGACATGCAAGAGATCCGCATGCCTCTAACACTTTGCAAGCTCTTTAATGGGTGGAAAGCCCAACATTGGAAGAAGAAGGTACGAGCTTGAGGGGGAAGAAAAGAGGGATGCCCCGAAAACCAACTGCATGCAAGGCGAGCTACATGCAAGTGAAGAAAGGCAGACAAAGTTTGACCACATTAAGGAGATATTGTGACAAGCTAAAGGAAAGAAGGTAGTTCTACAAAAGAAGTCCGAGCCAAAGAGGACGGAATCTCCCAGAGTTGTCAAGGGAAAAGCTCGGAAGGGACTATACTTCATCAATGTTTATGCACCCTTGGCGGAAGACATTGATGAGGATTCTGGAGATGGAGGAGGTCTGAGGCAGACGTTTACAGACTAGAGTTGGTGGTTTGCATGTCATGGAACGTTAGAGGTGCATGTTCCATTTGGAAACAACAGGTAGTGAAGAGGTTGGTCAGACTACATAGGCCGATTTTGTTTGCATTATAGGAACTAAAATCTGCCACTAGAAATCTTGATAGTTATCATCAATGGATATGCATGTTGTAGCAATTGTCCAGTTGCAGGAAAGGGTAGGACAGCCCTAATAATAAGAAATGATATCAAAATGAATAGAGAGGTGAAAGATCCGATGGGAGAGTTCTTGTTAGTCAATGTTTGTTTCAAGGGTATTTCTTTCTCAATAGTATCAGTTTATGCTTCTAATCAGTCGGCTCTTAGAGGTGCACTGTGGGATAGGTTGAGAGAAGCTATAGGCAGGAAGGATAATGTATTAATGAGTGATTGGAACAATGTAAGTCATGAGATCGATAGATCTCACGAGAGCACAGATCTCGCACAGATATGCCTATTCTAGAAAGAACCAAATGGATGCTCATGAAAACAAGCTGCGGTTTGGTAGATTGGATAAGTTTTGATGCTTTGAAGGGGGAAAGAGTCTACACCTGGCACAACCGAGATGTAGATTTGTCATGGTGAGTAGCCAGACTATATAGGATCTATTTCTCTAAGAATGTGGATTGGGTGAAACCAAGGCTACAAGGGAAGGTACTAAGGGAACAATTTAATTCATACCATTTCCTATTGATAATTTGTTTCGATCTTCTGGGAGAGGTGGCTACAAACAAGGGACCTCTTCCCTTCAAACTCAATGTGATTTTGGTAAAAGAGAGTTCGATGCTCGGGTCAACACATAGTGGAAAGAAGCAATAGGAAAACCAAGAAATCTCCTCAAGAAATGGTTGAACTGCATTGAGGTAGTGACTAAAGTGGCTAAAGAACAGGGGAGGGCTAAGGTAAAGAAAGGAAGACATCAAAATGGACTAGCAATAGAAGCGAGAGAAGCACTAGTGAAGGCTACACCTAAGGATGCACACTTGGCGACCTTTCTGAGCTTTGTTTATGGTGTGAACAAGTAATGCTTTCTTTGTTGTTTTATCTTCATCCTTTTGTGCCAAGAGAGCTTTCATGTTATTAAACAAATATTTTAGTTCCAAAACTAATATGACTTGTACCTCATCTATCGTTGGCACACTTTACATATTCTTGTTGCACAAATTGTTGTCGCATAATCTTACATAAAGTGTTAATGGTAGAGGCATAATTCCCAGTATTTCACATAATTAATCAAAAAATTTGGTTGACAATAGAAGTAGACATACCTAATCAAAAATCAAATAGCATGAACATGAATTCTGATGGAGTGCATTTAGGATTCATGGTGGGTGTCACCAACGTTTTAACTCAAGAGAGCATGACATATGTCAGTTACATGTAAAAGACTTTGAATCACAACAATAAACTTTCTTATGAGCATGCCATAGTTGTTGGGGGTCTAAACACAGTAAAGTGTATAAAGTATTGTTTTTGGCCAAGCCCCTAAAGAGTACTTTGGCTACAATTTTGAAACAAAACTGCTACCCTCACACACAAAAAGCTACATTAACAAAGTCTCTAAAAATGGATCCCCTCTCTCTCTCTCTCTCTCTCTCTCTCTCTCTCTCTCTCTCTCTCTCTCTCTCTCTCTCTCTCTCTCTCTCTCTCTCTCTCTCTCTCTCTCTCCCTCCCTCTCTCTCTCTCTCTCCAAAACACCAATCATGGGCATTCCATGTGCTATCACCTTCTTTCTGCATAGCCTCTTCACACAATAGGCAAAATTTTTTCCACTTATCTTACCAACAATGAACCATTTGAGATTATTCATGAAGCATTTTTTTCACAGCACATATATGCATCTCTCATCAAACTTCAAATCCATTAAGAAAACATGTGATTTGCATGGATATGTGTAATGATCAAAGTGTGGTTATTTTTGCATGGTAGAGGTTTGGAGTTTTGAAGCTCTTTGAGCCATGGATATTCTAATGGTGATGCATAATAGAGTTGGGAAAAGTTTGCTTGCTTTTCCTCAAGAACTGCAGTATGTAAATATGAAAAAGATCCCCCCTTGCATTTGCTGGAAGTGACTAAGGTATGTTGTTTTTTGTTCTTTTCTTGAGTGTATTATTGTGCACTGTAGATACTATTTATTCAATACTAATATTACTCTAAATAGTATTATAAATGCTATGCACTATGTACATACTTTTTATTTAGTAGTGATACTACTCCAAATAGTACATAGCTAGATTTGATACAATTAATAGTTAAGTAAGTAAATACTATACATTTAGTACTAATAGTGCTCTAAACAATACTATATATAGCTAAATTAGACAAGTCCATATTGTGCACAACAAATACTATGTACTTGGTATCAACAGTGCTATCTACAATTGTATATATAGAATTGGATTTGATTCCATTTCTTGGTTCTTTGAAATAGGTTCTTTTGCATCCTCAAAACCTAAAAATTCAACAAGTTGGATTGCTGCTATTCATTTTGCAATCTCATAATGCTCCTTAGCAAATCCCACTCTTTCCTTTGACAAGATTGTCCCTCCTACTTCCACACTCTCCTCTTTCTTATACATCTGATCTTGATCCTTTCTTTGACTACCTAGGTCTATCCCTCCTACTTGCATTCTCACACCAATTTTAGTTTCTTCTTTTGTATGATTGGCCCCTACTTTTTCTCCTTCTTTAGTCTTCGCATGAAGGGATACATGTCCTTGGAAGCTCAACTAGGCTCCTGCTAGTTGTAGATTATACTTGCAAAGTAATATGTGGGGCATCATGGATCAAAGACTTGGAACCACCGCCCCTTGCAAGGAACCTTAGTCTTTAGTTTTGGTGGTTGAAACCAATTAAAAATGAAGCATGGCTTATCTTGAAATACCCCTAGGTTACAACACGCTACTTTGTGAAGAGAGTGGGAGAGAGGTAAGGAGTCTCACTTGCAGCTTTCTCACATACACAATGGGGGAATACACACAAAGGTGGAGGTTGAAAACCGTTTTCCTCTTCTTAGTTTTGAAAGCCAAAAGAACTCTCTCTCATAGTACAAAAGGAATAGATGAACCCTATATGTGGGTCTCAAACCAAACTCAGCTAACCTAGGTGGCATACTAATTGAGCCACTAACTAGAGTACATAAAGATAGATGTCATCTAGCTATTATTCATGGGTGGTGTACCAACCGCATCTGCAGCTAACAAGTCGGTGACATAAATGCACAACGGTCACCCTGGCATATCACGAGTGGAGCTCGATATCTCAACACTCCCCCTCGAGCTCAATCCCAATTCCTGCACACCAAGAAGGTCTTTGAACTTGCACAGCTTCTCTGTGCCCAATGCCTTCGTGAATATGTCAGCTCCCTGATCCTCTATGCTGACATAAACTAGATCAATAAAACCTACTAGAACCTTCTCCTACACATAGTGGTAATGCACATCAATGTGCTTTGTTCTAGCATGATAGACTAGGTTATTTGCCAAGTGTATACTGCACATGTTGTCACAATAAATGACAATTGGTAGACTGATGCATATCATAAAGTAGCTCATGCAACCAAGCTGCCTCACATGCAACCATTGCTGCACCCTTGTATTCAGCCTCTGTGCTCGACAAGGCAACTCTAGGCTGTTTCTTATTGCTCCAAGTGACTACAGCACTCCCAAAAGAAAACACATATCCACTGGTAGATCATCTATCAGAAATACTACTAGCCCAATCAACATCAGTGTATCCATGCAACTGTATCCGAACCCCAGTCTCATAAAATAGTCCATACTGCAATGTGGACTTTGTTGAGATATGGTGCCATGAGCACATAGATTAAAGGGCAAAGGTATGTGATAAGGAATGTATTAAAGTAGCCACCCTAAGATGTGGACTACATGATGTGGAGATGTGGATTGAGGATATCCACAAGGAGAGATGTGGATGAGAGGATCCCACATGGTTTGACTATTCTAAAGGCTCTTTCTATATAAGAGGCCTATCATGTATTGTTGATATAACACATTACAATAGATTGATTATTGCCTACCGTGTGTCTCTCTCATGGAGTTTCTTCTATGGTTTGATCCTCTGTGATCTTTATGCTCATTGAGTGATAGATTAGGCCAAGTACGATTCTCACTTTGTCATGGTATTAGAGCTCACATGTCTTCCGGTGAGACATGGTGATCCTTGTGTGAGAGAATTCCATCCATGAGAGTTGAAGATTTCCATCATTGCCGAGAGAGAGAGATATATGCTCCTTCTTCTTGAGAGATTTCAATTTGTCTTAAGAGAGTTTTTATTTCATGAGAAAGAGAGAGAGCTTTCTTGCTCCTCTAAGAGAGAGAGAAAGGTTCTTAATTGTTTCTTTTGAGATAGAGATCATCGACCTCCATCAACAAAACTGTTTGCCAAGAAGGGTTGGGCTTCCATATTTGAGAGCTCGTGAGACCACAATACTCTGCTCGCCTCGTTAGCTCTAGGTTTCAAGATGTTCTTTAGAAAGAATGCCCATCTGCGAAGGCGAAATCTATGGATCCTTCAGCGTAGCAGTTTGTGTAGTGCCTGCCTTCGTCATCGCACAAAGTGACCTGCAGTTGTAGAAGGCAGCCTTGTCGCCAAAAATTTTGAGCGCTGGAGCTTGATCCCCATCGACATCAAATGGCTACCCCAACAAGCGACATTACTATTGCATCTAGCAGCTCCATGCCTCTCAAGAGCTCCATAGACAGCCACGTAGCTGTCTCAACGAAGGTCAGTGGTACCTTCCAGCCCTCCATAGTGACCACTCCACAGTAGCTCCTCCAACTAGCTCTCGCATGCAAATGAGCTGACCTCCATGCTGCAAATGATAGTCGACTGCAGCTCTCCATTCGATGCCTAGCAAGCGAGGAAACTGACTTCTATGACTAGCCCACGGGCTGCTCCACCAGCAACAAGGCAATGCCACTGCCTTGCACACAGCAATGACTACTACTCCAGCGCCTTATGTCCTCCAAGCTCGAGCAGCTTCTCACAACAGCGTCCGCCTAGTGCTGACAAACTACGAGCAGTACAGAGACACACAGCCTTCAACGAAAGCAGCAGCGAGCAGACAGGCTAGTAACGATAGAGGAGAAGGGGTACGGCAGAGAAAGATGAGGAGTTGCAGGAGCACAGACTTCATCAGCAGTGGTAGCTTCATCCCAATCTTCCTTGTGGACAAGAACTAGAGCAGCCGCCGAACGCACATTGCCAGTCCTACCTTACAACAAAAATGCAGCTTAGGGAACCAGCTTCGCTTTTGAAAAGAGTTGCAGCTCCCACGCCATTTCGACCGCACCCCTGATGAAAAGCTGAAGGAATGCTCCTCTGTATTGTGGCCCTGGTGGAGCTATAGTCCAACACAAGGTTGGAAGAGGAGGACGACAACTTGAGGAGGAGGATGAGCAATCATAACACCTCCTCTACAGCCTCATCTGCTCCCCACTGCCATCATCAAAGCTCGCCGCATTGCAAAGAAGCTTCAAAGCCTTCTTCTCCAAGGTCTCACAAAAAAATAACACGTGGCAAATAAGCCACACTTATCTTGGTTAGTTCAATTAACCTTGGTTAGCCAATGTGGTAGATAGGGTTGGATCATGGTTGAGTCAGGCCACCCTAAGTTTGGTCATTGGTCAAGGAACCCACACTAAAACATGGTTAGGTTTAGGTTCAAGATTAGTTAAAAGTGCCACATAAGCATGCACAATCAGCATGTTCCTTCTAAGCACACAGCCTCTTGGTAAGCACAGTTTGAATTCTACATGTGAATTCTTGTGCCACATCATCAAGGCTCCTCTTCTTCACAAAACCTTTGACAAGGCGTAACTTGCAATCCAGGAAGAATTTGGACATGCTCCAAAAAGGAAAAGTGATCGTCTTTTTGAGCTCTACATGCTTGTCAAGTCAGAATCATTGTATGCAATTAGACACTACCAATATTGAAAGAAATCAATTGGTAAGACCTTTGCAATAAATGACAAATCAAAGCATGAATGCATACATCATTGTCATAAATATGCCAAAGGCACAAGTGCATGAGATGACCATAGCACGAAGCATGGCATCCACACATAAAGCATCAAGGCACATGGAAGAACAAAGCATCATGCATGAAGCTACACCAAGCAAAGAAGAAAATGCCATCGTCATCAAACCATGAGCCAAAAGGTGACATCAATGGAATGCATTGAGAAACAAAAACCTTGCCAACCTTGCCTATATTTTGTAATCAAACCTGACCACTTGAGAGTAGCTATGAAAGCACCCAGGGGAGGTATTGACATGTAAAAGCCACACTTGACCACCTTAAGTAGCAATGCAAGCACTAAGGGGAGGTGATGGAATGTAACTCACATCTGACCACCTTGCAGTAGCCAAAGGATTATGGCACCAAGGGGAGGTGTTGAGATATGGTGCCATGAGCACGTAGATTAAAGGGCAAAGGTATGTGATAAGGAATGTATTAAAGTAGCCACCCTAAGATGTGGACTACATGATGTGGAGATGTGGATGAGAGGATCCCACATGGTTTGACCATTCTAAAGGCTCTCTCTATATAAGAGGCCTATCATGTATTGTTGATATAACACATTACAATAGATTGAGTATTACCTACCGTGTGTCTCTCTCATGGAGTTTCTTCTATGGTTTGATCCTCCGTGATCTTTATGCTCATTGAGTGATAGATTAGGCTAAGTACGATTCTCACTTGTTAGACTTCACATACCTCAAAATGCGTCTAGCCGCATCCAAATGCGGTTTCCTTGGAGCCTGCATAAACTGACTTACCAACCCAACAACATACCTCAAATCTGGCCTAGTAATAGTCATATAAATCAAACTTCCTACTATGCGTCTATACATAGTAGGGTATTCCAGAAGCTCACCTGCATCTGAACTCAGCTTCACATTCTGCTCCAAAGGAACTAAAATAGGCTTACAGCCTGTCATCCCATATTTGGACAGCATGTCCAATCCATACTTCCTTTGCAAAAGCCATATTCCACTTATGGATCTAATCACCTCAATGCCCAAGAAGTAACATAGCTCTCCCAAATCCTTCATCTCAAACTTCTGCTTCAATAGCATTTTCACATGAAGGATATCTTCATCACTATCACATGTGATGATCAAATCATCAACATAAATGACAAGCAGCATAATACCTTTCTCTGTTTTTCTCACATAAAGTGAGAAATATGCCGTGGAAATATGAAAACCAATAGTGACAAGATAGTGTCCTATCTTGTCAGACCATGCTCTGGGTACTTGCTTCAAGCCAAACAAGGCCTTCTTCAACCTGCAAACAAACTCAGGATGAACAGCATGCACATAACCTAGTGGCTGCTCCATAAAGACCTCTTCTTGAAAATCACCATGCAAGAAGGCATTCTTTACATCCATCTGATGTAAAGACCATCCCTTCAATGCAGCCATAGCAATGACTGCTCTTACAATTGCCATCCTTGCAACTGGACTGAATGTTTCTTCATAATCAATGCCGTATATATGTGCATACCCCTTGATAACTAATCTTGCCTTGTATCTGCTTACAGAACCATCTGCATTATGCTTCACCTTGTAAACCCACTTGCAACCAATTGCATTCTTGTCTTTAGGCAAAGGCACCAATTCCCATGTAGCATTTGCTTCCAAGGCATCCATTTCTTCATCCATGGCTTTCTCCCATTTTTCTTTTCCCATGGCTTGCTCAAAAGAAGTGGGTTCTGGTTCTTGTATCACTTTGACCATATAGGCATAGTGAATGGCTATAAATCCATCATATTTCAGCCTATACACAGGATACTTGACTCTCGTAGACCTGCGCAAAATAGGCTCACTACCAGGTGCTCTCAAAACATCCCTTGTCTTCCTTACTCTAGGTGTAACAACAGAAGGAATACCCAACTCATCATCAAGGCTTTGTTTTGAGCCACTGGATTCACCATCCACATAAGAATGACCTGCATTCACATCAACCATGGGCTGATCTACTTTCTCTTTTCCTTTTCGTGATACTTGCATATCACTATCTGCATTGATTTGAGGAGATTCTCTTGATCTCAATCTACCTATCCATGGCGAAGTATGTGAACCACTACTAGAGGACACTACAGGTCCACTAATATTTTGTGATTGCTGGTGTGAATTCTATGCAGCATTACCATTTTGTGCATTTACATCATCAATCACATTTATTGGTTTATACCAGCTGCTCATCTCATCAAAAACAACATCTCTGCTCACTGTAAACTTATGAGTAGAAGGATTATAGCATCTATACCCTTTGTGTTGTAGAGAATATCCAATAAAGATGCACTTCTCAGCTCTTGGATCTCAACTCATCTGGCACATGAACATAGGCAATGCAACGAAAAACTTTCAAATGAGAAATATCTAGTTTCCTACCAGTATACCTCTCCTCTGGCATCATGCCATGTATTGCTACAGTGGGAGTCCTGTTCATTATGTAGACAACTATAGCAACTGCTTCAGCCCAATAAAAATCTGGCAGGTCTTTTTCGTTGAGCATGGCACGAGCTACCTCTCCAATATGCCTGTTTTTCCTTTCTACAAGTCCATTTTGCTGTGGGGTATGACTGCATGAATATTGCTGCTTTATGCCATGCTCCTGCAGGAACCTTGCAAACTCATTTGAGAGGTACTCTCCCCCTCCATCTGACCTTAGTCATTTTATTTGCAAGCCTGTTTCTTTTTCAACCATAGCTTTAAAAGCTTTGAAATGCCCAAGCACTTCACTTTTCTTTTTCATGAAATACACCCAAAATTAATAAAAGTGACAAAATAATGACAGCCTCCAATAGGTGCAGCTTTAGTAGTCCACACATCAGAGTGGATTAATTCCAATGGCCTCTTACTCTCTTGAACATGTCTAGGAAATGGTTTCCTTTCCTGTTTTGCAAATTGATAGGCTTCACATACCTTATGCATTTCTGCAACCTTGAACTTAGGCAATCCTACAACAATATTTTGGGCCTACATTAATTTAAGTCAATGTACATTAACATGACCAATGCATTTATGCCCGATATCAATATCTGCAACTACACCGGTCCCATGTGCAAACATTGCTACACTCAATCTAGGCATGTGCGCATCCAACGTAAACATCCTGCCCTTCTTCTTCCCTTTTGCTATCAAGCGACCTTTATTTTTCATATCCTCAACAAAGCATCCATTAGGATTAAATCTGACCTGCAAGCCCTGCTTAACCATTTGACCAACAGAAGCCAGGTTCTTGGTGATGTTCAGGACATGAAATACATCAGACAGGTATTTCTTTTTCCCATCCTGCATGGACAAAGGAATTTTACCAATCTGCACAATAGGATGTGCAGTATCATCACCAGTCTCTCCACAAATCCTAGTTTTTCCATTTTCCTTGCATCTTGCATCCATTTTGCATGACTTGTTATGTGGTTTGATGCACCTGAGTCAACATACCACACATCATTGAGACATCATTGCTTTCTTCTGCACTTTCACAGAATTGGTCATGTGCTGCACCATAAACAAATGCTCATTTCTGTCATCACCCTGTCTACTAGAGGATGCATAATTGCCTTGCTGCAATTTTCCATTCATAATGTCATTCTACTTTTTATAGAAATCTTTAGCCATATGACCCATTTTACCACAGTAGTAGCATTCAACATTGCTATTTGCATTTTGGCCTCTCTGCCATCCACCACAACCTCTTTGGCTCCCCCTGCCTCTAAGGTTACGACGTCCTCCTCCATAGGACTGGTTTTCTTGAATTTGCTGCATATTCTGGTTTCTGCCATGGCCTCCAGATCGGCCTGCTCTACCTCTGCCTCTACCTCTTCCAGCATTTGAGTAGCTCCTCAAAATCTAGGAAATTTTTCACGGATGGCAATGGATGTCCGGAACTGTGCATAATCCTTTCCTAGACCATTCAAGGTCATAGAAACTAAATCATCATCTTCCATTGGCAACCCAATGGAAGCAAGTGCATCTGCAATCTTCTTCACCTTCATGTGGAAGTCATTGATGCTCATATATTCTCTCTGCACATTATGTAACTCCTGCTTGAGCTGCATTTTCCTGGCTTGTGTATTTGTGCTATACATTTTTATCAAAGTATCCCATGCCTCCTTCGGCATGCTTGCATCCTGAATATGCACAATCACAGACAGCCAATATATAGCTTTTTTGGCTCTCTCATGCCATCCTTTAAATGCCTGCAACTCTTGTTGATTGGGAACATTAGGAATAACTGGTTCTTGTTCAGCTCTAGTAATGAACTCCCAATAGCCTTTTCCCTTAAGGAAATTCGCCATTCTAAACTTCCATGCTTGGAAGTTGTTCTTATCAAATGTCACTCCCAATATCTCTCTGCATAGGCATACGATGCAATTTCTGCGGCAACTTTTCACCGACCTGTAGAACAATGGTCACACAGCCAAAACAGGGTACTTTTCTGAGTGCCTGCGGAAAACTTCTGCCACCAAAACGGGCCCCAAAATGGCCTTGAATCAAAAAAATAATGTCACCAAGGGCTTTGCCCTTGTCCTGTAGCATATACTACCCTCTCGCCGCACCGCGAAGGGCATCTAAATCTGAGATAGTGCACTCTTGCACTTTTTGGCTGTGCTACCTGCAGAGATTTACTCCCAAACTCGAAAAAGGAAAGCAACACTGATCCTCTTACCAAGACAGTACGAACTTGGTTGGCTTCCTTGAGCTCCTTACCATGAACCGAGCTCTAATACCATGTGAAGAGAGTGGGAGAGAGGTAAGGAGCCTCACTTGCAGCTTTCTCACATACACAATGGGGGAATACACACAAAGGTGGAGGCTGAATCAGCTAACAAGTCGATGACATAAATGCACAACGGTCACCCTGGCATATCACGAGTGGAGCTCGATATCTCAACATACTTAGCACTAGACAAGATTAAAAAAGGAATGTGGTTTGACTATAGATCAACAAATGTATGTATCACTCACAATGTTCGCCTACGATCCCTTTTATTATTTTTTGGGACACCACCCACATCTACAATTTTACTAGCTTCTGCACCCTTCCTTAACCCTAAACCATATATCCTAAATTTCAAACCCTAAACCCGTGAACCTGGACCCTAAATCATTCAACTCATATTCTACATTCTAAAATCTTTACCTTAGATGTTGAACCCTAAACCCTAAACCCTAAATCATAAATCATAAACCATACAACTTACTTTTTATATTCTAAACTCTTAACCTTAGATACAAAGCTATAAACCCTAAATCCTAAACCCTTAACCCTAAATCATAAACCATAAGCCATACAACTTACTTTCTATATTCTAAACTCTTAACCTTAGATACAAAGCTATAAATCCTAAACCCTAAACCCTAAATCCTGAACCCTAAACTCTACAACCTAGATCCTAAACCTTAGTACCTATATCTTAGACCTTGAAATGTAATCTCTAAACCCTAGACTCTAGATTATAAAACCTAGCTAAGCCTTAAAATACAAGCAATAATTTACAATTTTTGGTAATTTGTGCAATAGGTTGGGGCTGCACCCATGAACCTGTTGCATGTGCAACAGGTTGTGGAAACCCACCAACCTTTTGCAAATGCAAGAGGTTGGGGGGGACCACCCCCCCAACTTGTTGCATGTGCAATAGGTTGTGGGGACCACCCCCCAACCTATTGCACATGCAACAAGTTGGGGGGGTGGTCCCCCCCATTCTGTTGCATGTGCAATAGGTTGGTGGGTGCACCCACCAACCTATTGCATATGCAATAGGTTGGAGGTATGTTTATGATTTTGGGTTTGGAGTTTAGGTTTAGGGTTTAGGGTTTAGGGCTTGGGTTGGGGTGGACATCAATATATTTTAACACCTATTTCATTAATTTTGGACTCTTGCACTGTCCAAATTCATTTTGTGAGATAATTCTGGATAAAACATTTCAAAAAAAGAGGCTCTTATAAAACAAAACATTGAGTCAAAAAGGAAGATTTAAAAAAATCAAATTAGAAAAAATGACGTGAGATGTTAAAAATAGAGTACATCACATTGTTAAAAGAGACAAAAAAGTAAGATTTTAAAAAATCAAATTAGAAAAAATGGCGTGACATGTTATGAAAACTAGAGTACATTTCAAAAAGAGCACATCACATTTGTAAAGAAGTAGATCATATTACTCAAAGCCATATGGTGCCAAAAAACACCTTAATACAGTCTCTCTTAACATCATCTTAACATCACATTTGTACAAGAAGTAGAGATTCATATTACTCAAAGCCATATGGTGTCAAAAAACACCTTAATACAAGGCCATATGGTGTCAAAAAACACCTTAATACAAAGCCATATGGTGTCAAAAAACACCTTAATACAGTCTCTCTTATCTAAGTCTAGAAGATCTCATCATTGGTCTCTCTTATCTTCTCAACAACCCAATCCTTCACTGCCTCCACAGCTGTATCCTCAACATAATTACATGAGAAGAAGAAGTTTAAGCAATCACAAATTGTTTCTTTATAATTTCTCTGAGAGGCTCTTATTGTTCTCTCAGCATCCGCATCAAATCGCCCATGACGAGAGCTACGATAACGCAGGTTACTTAAGAAATCTAATACATCTTGTCGTGCTTTTATCATACGTCTTAGAAGTCTTTCACTGTCTGCTATCTTGAGAGTCTCCTCCCTCTCTGCGTGCCTTTGTGCAGCAAATTCCTCTCTCTCCATGTGTGTCAAAGGAGAACCTTGTCGAATTCTGGCCTCTCTCTGTGCTCCTTGGTCAGCAATCCATTCTTTGAGATTGTTAATTCCGAACTCCACGTCTTCGACAATGCCAAGGACATCCATGGGTGGGGAGATGATAAAGAAAGGGAGATGGACTACGATGCAAGAAAGAAGAGAGTGTCTGCGGAGGAAGAACTAGGATAGAAGATTACTTGGTTATCAAGATGGATGAAAGAAGACTCTGAGAGTGTTTGCGGAAGGACTAGGATAGAAGAATACAAGTTAATGAGAAGCACTAGGATGCAAGAAAGAAGAGAGTGTCTGCAAAAGAACTATGATAGAAGAATACTTGGTTATCAGGATGGATGAAAGAAGACTCTGAGAGTGTTTGCGGAAGGACTAGGATAGAAGAATACAAGAAGAATACAAGTTAATGTGAGAAGCACTAGGATGGATGAAAGAAGAGAGTGTTTGTGGAAGAACTAGGATAGAAGAATACTTGGTTATCAAGATGGATGAAAGAAGACTCTGAGAGTGTTTGCGGAAGGACTAGGATAGAAGAATACAAGTTACTCAGAAGGATACTTGGTTATCAGGATGGATGAAAGAAGACTCTGCGAGTGTTTGCGGAAGGACTAGGATAGAAGAATACAAGTTACTCAGAAGGACTAGGATGTAAGAAATAAGAGAGTGTTTGTGGAAAGACTAGGATGGAAGAATACAAGTGCACTAAGGCACGATGTGTTCACTACGATAAGGATAAGGGTTGGAATAAAGTGAGTGGCACGATGTGTTCACTATGATAAGGGTTGGAATAAAGAGAGTGGAGATTGAATGCTCTACTTTAAGTGAGTGGAGATGATAAGGATAAGGGTTGGAATAAAGTGAGAGAAGCATTGCGAATGCTCTACTTTAAGTGAGTGGAGACTGTCCAACTGAATAAAATTCTCATTACACAAGGATTTATTTCCAAATAATCACATCATCACACATTCATATCATAAAATTGTGTGCATGAAGAAATATATTACAAATATTACATCATCACATATTCATATCAAAATTCTCATCACACAAGGATTTATTTTCAAATAATCACATCATCACACATTCATATCATAAAATTGTGTGCATGAAATAAATATATTACAAATATTACATCATCAAATATTCATATCAGAATTCCCATCACACAAGGATTTATTTCCAAATAATCACATCATCACACATTCATATCATAAAATTGTGTGCATAAAGAAATTATATAAATATCATGATTATGCCACTTAAGTAATAAGTCACAAATTGGTGTATAATCAACAAAAACTACAAACACAACATCATACATGCATCACAACTCTTGTGATGCTTCTAGTGGAGACTCTGGCAACTCTTCGGACGCTTCCAATGGAGGCTGTGGTACTGTAGATGTACACTCGGTCTCTACTTCTTTTGTAGTATGTAGTGCTTTCGGAGTAGACTCAGTATCCTCTTCCTTAAATGCAAGCGGAGGCGGTGGCAACTCTTCTGATGCTTCCAGTGGAGGCTGTGGTGCTGTAGGTGTACATTGGGTCTCTACTTCTTCTGTAGTATGCAGTGCTTTCATAGTAGACTCAGTCTCCTCTTCCTTAAAGGGAAGCTCTGGTATTGCTTCAGTTGCACGTTGTATTCTAATGGTAGCAATTAGGTCTCGAATGATTTCAGCCCTAAACAATTGTATATCCTCCTCTGAATATTTGAGCTCCAAAGAGTCTTCCGATGAGATCTGTGGCATAAGTGAGATAATTTCTTTGAAAATCAACATGCAGTTGTAGGCAACTCTCCACCCACAACTATGCCCATCTTCCTGCTCTACTACTAAACGCTTTTGGAAGTCTACCGAGTCTTTGTACTGTCCTGTTTCTTTGATAGCAGATACCAACTTCTCAATCGACCTGCTCATCGTGACATATTAAAAAAACTTAGTGTATCTATCACATAAGGTACATAATATAGAAGTAACAACAGATTAATAGAATACTTACGTTTGCACTGAGCCATGAAAGCCTGCAATGGAGTTAACAAACCAACAATAGTTGTCTTCAAGGTTCCAAACCACCAGACTCCAATGTTCCCTACACGAATAATTAAGAACCATTATTATTTAACACAATGTTGCCAGTACAAGATGAAAATAAAGGTTGCCATGATACTTACATCTCATGATATGCCATAAATAGGACTCGCACGCCATGTAAATGTAAAGGCTGTAATAATTTACAAACATCGGCTATTGTCTTTCTGCTATCGCTAAGTATAGGAGAAAGGAGGGAATCCAACATATACGCACGATTTTGTACGACTCTACCAAATCGTGAGATAACTATACTGCACCAACAAATAAATGAATATTAGCTTATTAGATTTAATCAAAATAAATGAATATTAGCTTATTAGCTTATTAGATTAAATCAAAATATTGAATTATCAAGTAGAGAAAAAGTTTGTATCAAACCTGAGAATGGCCATCATAACGTTGTTATTGACCTCATTTGAAGCTCTAGAGAGAATTGAAATCTCTTCTCCCCCAAATTCAAGATACTGAGGTCTATGTTGAATCATAACCCTAACATTAAAAGAGCTTCCCAATTCTTTTAATGAGGTCATGTTTGTAGAGTTGAGGTCATCTATCCTCTTTGACTCTTTGATGGCATTCATTTCGCAATCAATGATTGCTCGAATGGTACATGTTATAAATGCATAGAGATGCAAATCCGTATATGTTGATAGTGTGGTGTCATTTTGCATCTCAAAAATTTGACCAAGTACCAAAAAGCAATTGTAGCCCACCCTCCATCCACAATTATAGATGTGGCTATTATCTTGATGTGATACCTGACATGTTATATACTCTATTTGTTGTGCCAAGTCACATTGCCGCATTACTATGTCGATAGCATCTACTAATTTTCGAGCTGATCTGCATATCAAAACATATAACAACAGTGAATATGTGCATTGCATATCAATCTACATGTCAAGAAGTGACAACAAGTGTAGTCTATACTTACTCTAACACATTGCCATGGACGGATGTCATTGAGTTTGCAAAGAAGCACTTCTTCGCAAGGATGTCCACGACTACCAGACTCCAATGTGAGCTGCATTATCAATAAAGAATAATTACTGTGTTTGAGACAATTCTAGCAAATGCAATAGGAAAAACAAGTAGGGTTTGATGCTTACTTCTCATAATATGCTGTAAAAATAACTCGTGCGTCATTCATAGGAATGTGCTTCAACCACTTGCAAACATTCTCTATGGTTTCTTCTTTGTTGATAAGCACTTCCGAAATACGAGGATCGAGCATATATGAAACGCTTTGTATATTTTGCGGAAAATTTGCTATAACATTGCTATATTTAAAAAAAAAGTATTAGCTTCTTGGGTTTAATCAAAATAAGCAAAGTATAAAGCCAAGGAAAAGGCTGCATCAAACCTGAGGATGGTTGTAATGACTTTGACATTAACCTCATTCTTAGGATTCAAGAGGATTGAAATCTCTTCTTCACCAAATTCAAAAAAATGAGGTTGTTGTCGAATTAACAACATAGCAGTGAATGAACTTCCAATCTGCTCCAATAGATTCATATTTTTATGACTCATCTTATTGAGGGAGTAGTCTACATCGTATTCTTCTTCACTTGCTATGTCCTCCACATCCTCCTTCTGCCATAAAAATATAAAAAAGTTATGCGATGTACACATCCCAAATAAAGGCTTAAACAAGCAGATAAGGTTTCATATATGCTTTCATTAGTGTAAGTCTCTCCTCTGCTTGGAGCAAAAATTTAAAAAGGTTTCATACACGCTTTCATTAGAGTGAGTCTCTCCTTCTCTTGGATGAAAAATTTAAAAAGTTATGAGATTTACACATCCCAAATAAAAATAATGGTTTAAATAATCATAGAAGTATAAAGATAGCATGCTTTCATTAGACAAGTTATGAGATTTATACATCCCAAATAAAATTAATGGTTTAAATAATTATAAAAGTATAAAGATAGTATGCTTTCATTAAACTCATTCTCTTCTCCTTTTGGAGGAAAATATAAAAAAGTTATGAGATTTATACATCCCACTTAAAGGCTGGAACAAGTATACAAGTATAAAGATAAGGTTTTATACATGCTGCAATGTAGTCATATTTTCATGTTGTTTCCCAATGGTAGTAATTAGATGTTGAATACTCTCAGCCCGAAATGCTAGCAGATCAGCTTCTGTATATGATTCCATTTTGACTGGTAACTCCAGATCAAAAATCTCTCTAAGAAACAACATGCAGTTGTAGGCGACTCTCCACCCACAACTGTGTCCATCTTTTTGCTCCACTGGCAGACGTCTTTTGAATTCTACTTGATCTTGTTGCTCCGTGGTTGTTCTGACAGCAGATACTAGTCGATATATGCAGCACTGTCCAGCATGACATATGAAATATATTAATATGTCATGATCATAAGATACAAAATAAGAAAGTATCAAAAATATTAAGAGAATAATTACCTTGGGGAGTTGGCATGATAGCCTTCTATTGAATTCACAAACCATAAATGGTTGAGTTCAAGGTCCCAGAAGATCAGACTCCAATGTGAGCTACACGACCAGAATAAAAATGATTATTGTTTTACACAAACTTGCCAAAGAAATAGTAAAAATAAGGTTAGAGTTGATACTTACGCCTCATGATAAGGCATTAAGATGACTCGCACCCCATCTAAATTCAAAGGACTTAACCAGGTACAGACATCTTCTATAGTCTTTTGAGGAGGACTAAGAATAGAAGAAAGGAGAGCATCGAGCATGTAGACACGATGCTGCACTGTACTAGGAAGTTGAGAAATAACTACACTGCACCAAGAAATAAACAAACATTAGCTCATAGAATTGATTTGCATTCTGCACTAGGAAACTGATATATAACTGAACTGTGAATAAATAAACAAATGTTAGCTTATTGAAGTAGCAATAAATAAATAAACATTACCTGAGAATGGCCAAGATAACATTGTCATTAACCTCTTTTAAAGGATTGGAGAGGATTGAAACCTCCTCTCTACCAAAGCTTAAATACTGAGGTTCTCGTTTCAAAACGATCTTAACTTGAAATGAGCTCTCCATTTTATCTAATGCAGCTAAATTTGATTTTTCAATCAAATTTAGAGGTGGTTGCATTGTTGAAGTGGAAGGGAGTGCCTCCGTATTGACTTCATCCATTTCTTCTCCCTCTATTGCCTGTAAATAAATATTGTCGTAGTGGCCTTTTTTCATAACCCTACGAGCCATAATTATCAAAGAGGGCATCATCATATTTGTCTTCATCCACCAACCTCTCTGTGAATGGGTCATGTAAGTCCATCTTTTCATCATTAACAACTGGGACATTATGATCTTCAAGGTAATCATCCATGTCATCGGTGTCCTTGTGGTCTATCTCTTTTTCATAGCCTGTGGTTAGATCTGCTTGAAGCTGGAAATAGGCCATGAAATGCTTATTTTCAATAATATTGGTGGAGTTGCCTTTTCTTAGGAGATCCTCAAATAAATATCCCATCCTGCACAAGGTGACCTCCCAACCTGCCGGCAGCAAATTCTCCATCATGGTAAGCAAGAGACTCCCACTTTTTGCAGGACTTCCGTAGTTGTTTTTTTGATAATGTATGGACCTGGGAATATCTTGCTCTTCTAGCATTAATCTCAAATTATTTGAATTCCCTCTTATGTTCTTTTGTAAAGAGTGATCAGGGTTGGGACTCCGCATACATAGAAAGAATGATTCAAGAGTTTGAATCGCTATGCCACATTCTCTCTTGCCTCTCTTTGCTGCATAAACACCACTATAGATCTTCAAATCTGATGAATATGCTCGCTCTAGAGTAACCTGCATGGCTTCTTTGTCTTTTTTATCAACAAATATGACAATGTTACAAATCGCCACTTTGCTAATGGTGGTATATACTATTCTATCAATGAAGTTATGGATATCATCGCTAGAAACTTCATTGATAAAGAATAGTTGTGGCTTATCCCATGCTGACTCATTCTTAAAGAAGTCATCTTCTGAGACTCCCCTGAAGTTGACAAGCTTTCCAGACTCTGCCGTAACCTCTACATTGAATTGAAAGCTTTGGTGCATATCTGTTGGCATTCTTATCTCGCTGATTAATCTTTCCACATATGCAACCACCTGTTGTGGGATCTCTTTTCTCATATAAGAGGTTACTATTTCCGACCCATCTTCATCCTTTTTAATCCACCTGTTGGCCCATAGCTTTACCTTGGGTGTTGACAAAGAAGCTATATGCTTCACCACATTATAGTCAATGTTGCAATGAGTAAGTGGAATTTGTTTCTCTGACAGCAAATACTTGATGGCACTATGCACTGCATCATCACGCCTCACCTGTACATTGATGCATTCTTCCATGCAGTGGTCTTTGTCTTTTTTTCCAAAAAACCATTCTTTCTTTAAAATTCTTTGTGCTGCCATGGATGCATACTTATCAGGTAAGTACTTTACAGGCCTCCACATCCTTGCCGTCAACTCCTTCTTATCCATTACCTTTGACTTGCCGGAGATAAACAAAGGAGCTTCATAGGTCAGCTGTCCACGCTCACAAGCAATGCACGTTTCAAGCATCTCATTGAACACTTCAACAGGACGAAAGATGATAGAAGTATAGTCGGCATATCTGTCCCTCACCACCTTGAGGCTTGTCATACTTTCTTCCCGCTCTTGGGTTCCCCTAGGCACAACTGCACTCAAAGAAGTATAAAAGTTTGTGAGTGTGTCGGCGTCTGCTTTTGTGACCTTTCGCTTCAAATCAGGATTTGGGGAACCAAATGTTGTCCATATCACCCTTGCCTTCTGTAAGACCTCTGATGTTGAGGATATCTTACGCTTTCCATGGACATAATGATTAAGTCTTTCGGACTCAATCAAATACTTAATCTCATGCTTGAATATACAGATCGTTGCAGGATAATAATGGAATGAGCTTATCTTTACAAATTGTTCTGGAGTGAGTCTTTTGCCCTCCTTGGCTTCCCTTGCGATCTGATTACAAGCATAAGCCCAATGTTGACCATCAATGGGCTGGAATTTGCAATGAAGGAGAAATTCCTTCTTGACTTCCTTTAGCATATTCTCTCCTTGTGCCTCTTCGCCTTGTTCATGTGGAATATTTTTTAGAGTGTTTTTAAAGAATTGACTGAAGATCTCCTCGAAATGTGTAGGCCCTGTAAATGTTATTTGATCCAGAAAACTATTTTTGGTTGGACAAAACATTATTGGGCGCAAGACCACATTACTTGCCACAGGTTTCTTGCCATCTCTCAAAGCCTCGTATATTTGCATTGCATAGGATATATCAAGGCTTCGGCTATTAGTAAACAGAGCTACAGCTTCCACATCTTTGGCATTCACAAACCACGTCCTTTGACCCCAGATATATCCCACATCATCATCTGTAACTGCTTCATTAAGACGCAGATTAAGATTTTTAATTGATGTGAGTTCATCTTGATCATCTTCAGCCTCGGATTCTGAGTCTTCTTCATCTTTCTCTTTTTTTGACCGTTTTTCATCCACATTATCTTTCTCTACAGTGGGACGATGTCTTTTCTTACTGCTTGGAACCGTGGCTCTTGCAGTACTAGCCTTTTGCATTTCACGTCGTGGCTTGCTAGCAAGAGCTTCTAGCATAACTGCAATGGATCGACCTTGATCTTCTTCAATTTTTGCTAATTCCCGTGCACTCAAGGCTTGTTTTTCATCATCCTTAGTTACATTCACCATTTCTGGCTCTACAAGTTTGCGCTCATGTTCTACAGGTTTGTGACAGTGTGCCTGTTCTTCTTGTCCCCGCATTGAAGTCTGAGCTTTTTGATCTCCTTCATGTGATGATTCTTGCATATGGAGAGCATATTCTGCATCCTGAAAGTATTCAAGCATTATCTTTGCATGCATCCTTTTTGCCACCACACTAGGAAATTGCTCCCAAGTATATGAAAGAGTCTCCAATGCCCTTTGCAACTCTGGAAACTTTGATGGTTGAGGAGGAGGCATCACAAAGATCTTTGCGTCTCTCCTTGACACAATAAAATGCATACCGCCAACTTCAGGATCTGAACTCTTTGTTAAAATATCCACAAAGGTGTCTTTTCGCTGAATTATTATGCCTACTACAAGGCTTGAAGTCATATCTTTTTTGAAGAAAGTAGCATCCCATGGATCTTCAACACCATTGAACTCCCTTTTTGACATAAGTAGAAAGAGTCTCTTTTCCTTTTGATGAAGAAACCAGGCTCTTCTACCCATGTGATATCGAGTCCACCTACCAAAGCCATTGGGGCTATATTCCTTTCCTTTGAAATTCAAAGTGACATCAGAAACCCATTCTCTAATCTCAGAGTCATCTAGCATAGCCATCACATTAGCTGATTGCTCCATAATCCTACAAGAAAAGATAATGAAGAATTTAGATACATACAAGTAAAGTACAATATACAACCCTTGATACAATAAATGTGGAAAATAGCCCAAAAGGCTTTACAAGGCTTCATATGGCAATAAATGTGGGAAATAGCCTAAAAGGCTTTACAAGGCTTAAATATTTGTACAAATGTAAAAGAATTAGCCAATAAAGCTTTACAAGTAATATAAAATGTCGTCTAGTGATAAAGCTTCAATCTTCGTGAAGATTCATGTAATCTGTCCATCCATTGATATCTGAGCACTGATACCCAACTGTTGCAATCTATCCACTAAAAACTGTTCCACTGATATCCACTTATGCAGCCCACATGATATCCACTTATGCATCCCACTGATACTCGTTAATTAGTGAATGGTCGGGATGGTCGGGTTTATTACAAGGCGCTTCATATGACAATAAATGTAAAAAATAGCATAAAAGGCTTTACAAGGATTTTTATGACAATAAATGAGCTTAAATATTTATACAAATGCAATAAAAATAACCAATAATCATCAAGCTCCAATATGTCCCATGACATGTAATCTGTCCACTAATATATGCAATCTGTCCACTGATATCTGCTCATGCAATCTGTCCACTGATATCTGCTCATGCAATCTGCCCACTGATAAACTTCTTGGTAAATGGTAAAAGGTCTTATTTAATAGCATGTTATGAGTGTTAAACCGCATGTGAGCGAAGGGACTGACAACGAATAGGAACTAGTTAGAAAAATTTGAGCATGGCTTCGATTGGCAACTTGGAGAATTGTCTCTCCTCTAAGGCAATCTAATCTATGCTAAACTATGCTAAACCAACCGTCGACGCGAAGAAAAGCAATAAATAATTTCTTTTTCTGTGTTCATTTTAATGTGCTGGGGTTTAAGAGGCTTAAATATGCAAAAGAAGGGGTTGTGATGTAGAGGCTAAACCTGCATGTGATATAAGTAAAGAACAAGTATCTAAAGAAAAGTTAACATTTTTCAATTTAAAAGATGAATATATATAAAAACATTATCTCACTTTCAAAACAAACCATAAATTCACTCTTTTATAATTTTTTAAAAGTATAATATAAAGTATGTAAATATATAAAACTCTCTTTACTTTCTCTCTCTCTCTCTCTCTCTCTCTCTACTCCTAAATCTCTTTGCAGCCATAGTCAAGACACCTCATTCTCTCTCTTAATCTCTCTCTCTCTCTCTATAACTCTTAAGTATTTTTCATTCCTCTCTCTCTCTCCCTCTCTCTCCCTCTCTCTCTTTCTCTCTCCCTCTCTCTCTTTCTCTCTCTCTCCCTCTCTCTCCCTACTCTCTCCCTCCCTCAAGGAGCCACGGTCCCCAAGAGAAGCCAAGGTCCCCAAGAGACCGGCTTCTCTCTCTTAATCTCTCTCCCTCTCTCTCCTCTCTCTTTCTTTCTCTCCCTACTCTTCTCTCTCATTTAAAAATATAATATAAAAGATGTAAATATATAAAACTCTCTTTACTTTCTCTCTCTCTCTCTCTCTCCTCCTAAATCTCCTTGTAGTCATAGTCAAGACACCTCATTCTCTCTCTTAATCTCTCTCTCTCTCTCTTTGACAACTCTTAAGTATTTTTCTCTCTATCCTCATCCCACTTATTCTCTCTCTCCCTCTCTCTCCCTCTAGCACAGAAGTTTCATTCCTCTCTCTCTCTCTCTCCCTCTCTCTCTCTCTCTCTCTCTCTCTCCCTCTCTCTCCCTAAGTCTCCCTCTTCTCTTCTCTCTCTCTCTCTCTTTTCCTCTCTCCTCTCGCCACGTTTCATTCCCATAAACTTTCTCTCTCTCTCCCTCTCTCTCTTTCTCTCTCTCCCTCTCTCTCTTTCTCTCTCTCCCTCTCTCCCTACTCTCTCCCTCCCTCAAGTAGCCACGGCCCCCAAGAGACCCGCTTCTCTCTCTTAATCTCTCTCCCCCTCTCTCCTCTCTCTTTACCAGCTTCTCTCTCTTAATCTCTCTCTGCCTCTCTCCTCTCTCTTTCTTTTCCTCCCTACTCTTCTCTCTCTTAATCTCTCTCCGCCTCTCTCCTCTCTCTTTCTTTCCCTCCCTACTCTTCTCTCTCATTTAAGGAGCCCCTCTTCTATGTGTGAATCTCTCTCTCTTTCTCTCCCTCTCTTAAGGAGCCCCTCTTCTCTCTCTTAATTTCTCTCTTTCCCTCCCTCCCTATTCTCCCATTTCTCAAATTTACAAACTCGAATATAAATAAAAAACTAATTAAAATAGAACTCAAAAACTCAAATAAGAAACTAATTTAAAAAGAATTGTAATGCCTTCTAAAAGACCACCCTCCTCAAAAACTTTAAGAATAAACTAATTGAAAAAGAATTATAAGTAAAGAAAAAGAATTACAATACGAATTTTAAGAAATAGAACTCAAAAACCTTAACAAGAAACTAATTGAAAAGAATTGTAAGTAAAGAAATAGAATTACAAGAAACTAATTGAAAAGAATTGTAAGTAAAGAAATAGAATTACAAGACGAATAAAAAAGAATGCAAGTACCTGGAAAAAGTGAAAAAAGTAAGGCTCGGCTTATCCTTTCTCTTCCGCTCTTGGTTGCTTCAATGAAACGAGGAGAGAGTTAAAACTAGTCCACTCCTACACATAAATTTGAATTTTCAAAAAAGAGAGGGAAATTTGAATTCATTATAAATTTGAATTCAAATTTGTGTTCAACATTCTTCTTATACTTTCTTCTTATACGTTCCTTTTGAATTCAAATTTATGTTCAACATTCTTCTTGATACTTTCTTCAACATTCTTCTCGATTCTTGTAAGTCCTTTTCATTCTCGTAAGTCCTTTTCATGTAAGTCCTTTTCATTCTCGTACGTCCTTTTCATTCTTCTCGTAAGTCAAATCTTATTTTTCGTTCTTGCTCGTGATAGTAAGTCAAATCCTCCTCTCCCATCTCTCTCTCTCCTTCTCTCTCTCTCCTCTCTCTCCTCTCCTTCCCTCCATCCATCCCTCGACCCAATCCTCTCCTCCAACCTCCTTCCCTCCCCTCCCCTTCCTCCGCCGCCAAAACTCCTCCCTTCCCTCCGCTCTCCCTCCTTCCCCAAAATCCCTCTCCCCTCTTGCTACCCTTCCCCTCTCCCGTCGCCTAACCTCTTTCTCCCCTACTCCTTTTTCCCCCTACCCCCTTTTAACCTTCCTCCCTTTTCCCCACCCCCCTTGGCGACCCCCAACCTTTCCACCCTCTTCCCCACTCTCCCTTTGGCCCCCCCTCCCTCCTTCCTTGGCGACCCCCCCCTCCTCTCACCCAGCTCCCCCTCCGCCCTCCCTGGGGCTGGCCGCCAGCCCCCCCCTCTCCTCACTCCCTGGGCTGGCGGCCGCGGCCGCCAGCCCCCCCCCCCCTCCTCTCACCCACCCCCCCCGTTTCGCAACCCACCCATCCCCCCCTTCACCCTCCCTGGCTGGCGGCCGCGGCCGCCAGCCCCCCCCCCCTCTCCTCTCTCCCCCCTCCTCTCACCCAGCCCCCCCCCTCTCCTCTCTCCCTGGGCTGGCGGCCGCGGCCGCCAGCCCCCCCCCCCTCCTCTGACCCAGCCCCTCCCCCTCTTCACCCTCCCCCCCCCTTCCCAACCCACCCATCCCGCTCCCTGGCTGGCGGCCGCGGCCGCCAGCCCCCCCCCCCTCCTCTCACCCAGTCCCCCCCCCCTTCTCCTTCCTCTCTCCCTAAGCTGGCGGCCGCGGCCGCCAGCCCCCCCCCCTCCTCTCACCCACCCCCCACCCCTCCCCCCCCTTCACCCTCCCTGGCTGGCGGCCGCGGCCGCCAGCCCCCCCCCCCCTCTCCTCTCTCCCCCCTCCTCTCACCCAGCCCCCCCCCCTCTCCTCTCTCCCTGGGCTGGCGGCCGCGGCCGCCAGCCCCCCCCCCCCTCTCACCCACCCCCCACCCCTCCCCCCCCTCCTCTTTCTTCACCCTCCCCCCCCCCTTCCCAACCCACCCCCCCCCCTTCACGCTCCCTGGCTGGCGGCCGCGGCCGCCAGCCCCCCCCCCCCCTCTCACCCAGCCCCCCCTCCCCCTCTCCTTCCTCTCTCCCTAGGCTGGCGGCCGCGGCCGCCAGCCCCCCCCCCTCCTCTCACCCACCCCCCCCCCCCTCACACTCCCGCCCCCCCTTCGCAACCCACCCATCCCCCCCCTTAACCCTCCCTGGCTGGCGGCCGCGGCCGCCAGCCCCCTCCCCCCCTCTCACCCAGGGGGGGTCTTCACCCTCCCCCCCCCCCCCTTCGCGACCCACCCGTCCCCCCTTCACCACCCTCCCTGGCTGGCGGCCGCGGCCGCCAGCCCCCCCCCCTCCTCTCACCCAACCCCTTCGCAACCCCCCCTCCTCTCACCCAGCCCCCCCCCCCCTCTCCTCTCACCCAACCCCTTCGCAACCCCCTCTCCTCTCTCCCTGGGCTGGCGGCCGCGGCCGCCAGCCCCCCCCCCTCCTCTCACCCAGTCCCCCTCTCTTCGCTCTCCCCCCCCCCTTTCGGAACCCACCCTGGCTGGCGGCCGCGGCCGCCAGCCCCCCCCCCCTCCTCTCACCCAGTCCCCCCCTCTTCACCTGCCCCCCCCCTTTCGCAACCCCTCCCCCACCCCCCCTTCCCCCCCTCAACCGCTCCCCCACCCTCCTGGGCTGGCGGCCGCGGCCGCCAGCCCCCCCTCTTCACCGCGCCCCCCCCTCCCCCTCTCAGCCGCGCCCCCCCTCCCTCCTCCCCCCCTTCAACCGCTCCCTCACCCTCCCTGGCTGGCGGCCGCGGCCGCCAGCCCCCCCTCTTCACCCTCCCCCCCCTCCCCCCCTCAGCCGCGCCCCCCTCCCTCCCCCTCTCCCCCCCTCTTCACCCGCCCCCCCCCTTTCGCAACCCCTCCCCCACCCCCCCTTCCCCCCCTCAGCCGCTCCCCCACCCTCCCGGGCTGGCGGCCACGGCCGCCAGCCCCCCCTCTTCACCGCGCCCCCCCCCGCCCCCTCCTCCCCCCCTCCCTCCTCCCCCCCTTCAGCTGCTCCCTCACCCTCCTTGGCTGGCGGCCGCGGCCGCCAGCCCCCCCTCTTCACCCTCCCCCCCCCTCCCCCCCTCAGCCGCGCCCCCCTCCCTCCCCCTCTCAGCCGCTCCCCCCTCCTCTCAGCTGCGCCCCCCCCTCCCCCTCTCAGCCGCTCCCCCCTCCTCCTCTCAGCCTCCCCTCTGCACCCACCCGCTTCCCTCCCACCCGCCGCGCCAGCCTCCCCTCCCACCCTCACACCCACCTCCCTCTTCGCCCCTTCTTCCCCTCCCTTCCTCCTCCCTCCCGTCCCACCCTCTTCCTCCCCTCCCTTCCTCCTCCCTCCCCTCCCCTGAACCTTTCTCTCTCTAATTTCTCTCTCTTCAAATTTTAAAAAAGAAACTAGAAAAAAAAGTTTGCAAGTACCTGGAAACAGTTTGTAAGTTTGCTCTTTCTTGCTTTCTTGCTCTTCCTTCCTTGCTCTCTTGATCGTCCTTGCTTTCTTGCTTGAATGAAATGAGGGGAGAAAGAATGAATGAAGGAAGACTATATATAAGAAAAATTAGGTTTTCCTCCTCCTCTCCTATTGGCTTTCCATTCCTCCCCTCTCTCCTATTGGCTTTTCATTTATCTCCTCTCCCATTGGCTCCCATTACTCCCCCTCTCCTATTGAACCCCCATCCCTCATCCATTAGCCCTCCTCCCATCCATCCATTTCTTCTTCCTCCCCATTGCCACCACTCCCATCCCACATTTCCACCACGTCCCATTTTCCAAAATCCCATATTTCCCCATCTCACCCTCCTCTTTTTCATCCCCTATTAACTTCCTCACTCATTTCACTCCCTTATTAGCCTACTCCCCTATTACTTTCCCCTCTCCCATTCCATTCTTCCCTCCCCACTCTCACTTCCACTTCCCATTACTCACTTGCCATTTAAAAACTATTAATATATTATTATACTATTTTTTATACTAATTATCATACACCCTTATTACTTCCCTATCCTATTCCACTCCTCCCTCCTCATTCCCACTTCCACTTCCCATTACTCACTTGCTATACACATTTGCAAACTATTAATATATAATTACATGATTTTTTATACTATTTGTAAACTTACATATGGGCAAAATCACAGGTGTCAAAGCGATCCTATTGTGGTCATACAACAACTGTGCTTTTATTCAAGGGTATATTTATCCTCATCAACAAGCTTATTTACTCAAGGTATGAAGTGCATAATTTGTGTGCAAATCATATCCGATGGTGACAATACTTTGCACGCACCTCAACGTAGTTAAAACGGACTTGCGTGCAAAGTGGAGCCCCCATATGATAAATATTTATTTGAATAACACACCTATGGCCGTGTTTTTATATGGTTGTGCATGACACTAAGGCAAAAACGGTGTGTTATGCTTGATCGACAATGCAAAGCATATCCGATGGGCACGATACTTTGCACACACCTTCAACTAGGTGTAATTGACTTACATGCAAAGTGGCACGCCCATCGCATAAGTGCTTGATCAGATAACACACCTAGCAGTGTGTTTTTTTACGAATGTGCATGGCACTAAGGCAAAAATGGAATTTAATGCTCGATCGACCATGCAAAGCATATCCGATGGGCACGATACTTTGCACACACCTTCAACTAGGTGGAATTGACTTACATGCAACGTGGCATTCCCATCGCATAAGTGCTTGATTGGATAACACACCTAGCAGCGTGTTTTTTTACGGATGTGCATGGCACTAAGGCAAAAATGGTATTTAATGCTCGATCGACCATGCAAAGCATATCCGATGGGCATAATACTTTTCCTATACCTCAACCTAATTGTTATTAAAATGTTGTCAAAGAGGCACATCCATCCGATAAGTACTTGGTCAGATAACATACCCAAGGGCGTGTTTTTTTGCAGATGTGCATACCACTAGGGAAAAAATGGTGTATAATGCGTGATCGACCATGCAAATCATATCCGATGGTGACAATACTTTGCACGCACCTCAATGTACTTAAAACGGACTTGCGTTCAAAGTGGAGCCCCCATCTGATAAGTACTTATTTGAATAACACACCTATGGCCGTGTTTTTATATGATTGTGCATGACACTAAGGCAAAAACGGTGTGTTATGCTTGATCAACCATGCAAATCATATCCGAAGGTGACAATACTTTGCACACACCTCAAACTAGTTGAAACGGACTTGCGTGCAAACTAGAGCCCCCATCCGATAAGTACTAGTTTGAATAACACATCTAGGACTGCGTTTTTTTACGAATGTGCATGACACTAAGATAAAAACGGTGTTTTATGCTTGATCGACAATGCAAATCATATCCGATGGGCACAATACTTTGCACACACCTTCAACTAGGTAGAATCGACTTACATGCAAAGTGGCATGCCCGTCCCATAAGTGCTTGATCCTATAACATACCTAGAAACGTGTTTTTTGACGGATGTGCATGACACTAGAGTAAAAATAGAATTTAATGCTCGATAGACCATGCAAAGGATATCCGATGGGCACAAAACTTTTCGTACGCCTCAACCTAGGTGGTATTGAAATGTTCTCAATGAGGCACACCCATCCGATAAGTACTTGGTCAGATAACACACCTAATGGCGTGTTTTTTTGTGAATGTGCATGTCATTAGGAAAAAAATGATGTATAATGCGTGATCGACCATATCATATCCGATGGTGACAATACTTTGCACGCACCTCAACGTAGTTAAAACAGACTTGCGTGCAAAGTGGAGGCCCCATCTGATAAGTATTTATTTGAATAACACACCTATGGCCGTGTTTTTATATGGTTGTGCATGACACTAAGGCAAAAACAGTGTGTTATGCTCGATCGACAATGCAAAGCATATCCGATGGGCACAATACTTTGCACATACCTTTAACTAGGTGGAATTGACTTACATGCAAAGTGGCACGCCCATCGCATAAGTGCTTGATCAGATAACACACCTAGCAGCGTGTTTTTTTACGGATGTGCATGGCACTAAGGCAAAAATGGAATTTAATGCTCGATCGACCATGCAAAGCATATCCGATGGGCACGATACTTTGCACACACCTTCAACTAAGTGGAATTAACTCACATGCAAAGTGGCATTCCCATCGCATAAGTGCTTGATCAGATAACACACCTAGCAGTGTGTTTTTTTACGGATGTGCATGGCACTAAGGCAAAAATTGAATTTAATGCTCGATCGACCATGCAAAGCATATCCGATGGGCACGATACTTTGCACACACCTTCAACTAAGTGGAATTGACGTACATGCAAAGTGGCATTCCCATCGCATAAGTGTTGATCGGATAACACACCTAGCAGCGTGTTTTTTTACGGATGTGCATGGCACTAAGGCAAAAATGGAATTTAATGCTCGATCGACCATGCAAAGCATATCCGATGGGCACGATACTTTGCACACACCTTCAACTAAGTGGAATTGACTTACATGCAAAGTGGCATTCCCATCGCATAAGTGCTTGATCGGATAACACACCTAGCAGCGTGTTTTTTTACGGATGTGCATGGCACTAAGGCAAAAATGGAATTTAATGCTCGATCGACCATGCAAAGCATATCCGATGGGCATAATACTTTACCTATACCTCAACTTAGGTTGTATTAAAATGTAGTCAAAGAGGCACACCCATCCGATAAGTACTTGGTCAGATAACATACCTAAGGGCGTGTTTTTTTGCGAATGTGCATACCACTAGGGAAAAAACGGTGTATAATGCGTGATCGACCATGTAAATCATATCCGATGGTGACAATACTTTGCACGCACCTCAACATAGTTAAAATGGACTTGCGTGCAAAGTGGAGGCCCCATCTGATAAGTATTTATTTGAATAACACACCTATGGCCGTGTTTTTATATGGTTGTGCATGACACTAAGGCAAAAACAGTGTGTTATGCTTGATCGACAATGCAAAGCATATCCGATGGGCACAATACTTTGCACACACCTTCAACTAGGTGGAATTAACTTACATGCAAAGTGGCACGCCCATCGCATAAGTGCTTGATCAGATAACACACCTAGCAGCGTGTTTTTTTACGGATGTGCATGGCACTAAGGCAAAAATGGTATTTAATGCTTGATCCACCATGCAAAGCATATCCGATGGGCACAATACTTTGCACATACCTTTAACTAGGTGGAATTGACTTACATGCAAAGTGGAACGCCCATCGCATAAGTGCTTGATCAGATAACACACTTAGCAGCGTGTTTTTTTACGGATGTGCATGGCACTAAGGCAAAAATGGAATTTAATGCTCGATCGACCATGCAAAGCATATTCGATGGGCACGATACTTTGCACACACCTTCAACTAAGTGGAATGGACTTACATGCAAAGTGGCATTCCCATCGCATAAGTGCTTGATCGGATAACACACCTAGCAGCGTGTTTTTTTACGGATGTGCATGGCACCAAGGCAAAAATGGAATTTAATGCTCGATCGACCATGCAAAGCATATCTGATGGGCATAATACTTTACCTATACCTCAACTTAGGTTGTATTAAAATGTTGTCAAAGAGGCACACCCATCTGATAAGTACTTGGTCAGATAACATACCTAAGGGCGTGTTTTTTTGCGAATGTGCATGCCACTAGGGAAAAAACGGTGTATAATGCGTGATCGACCATGTAAATCATATCCGATGGTGACAATACTTTGCACGCACCTCAACGTAGTTAAAACGGACTTGCGTGCAAAGTGGAGGCCTCATCTGATAAGTATTTATTTGAATAACACACCTATGGCCGTGTTTTTATATGGTTGTGCATGACACTAAGGCAAAAACAGTGTGTTATGCTTGATCGACAATGCAAAGCATATCCGATGGGCACAATACTTTGCACACACCTTCAACTAGGTGGAATTAACTTACATGCAAAGTGGCACGCCCATCGCATAAGTGCTTGATCAGATAACACACCTAGCAACGTATTTTTTTACGGATGTGCATGGCACTAAGGCAAAAATGGTATTTAATGCTCGATCAACCATGCAAAGCATATCCGATGGGCACAATACTTTGCACATACCTTTAACTAGGTGGAATTGACTTACATGCAAAGTGGCACGCCCATCCCATAAGTGCTTGATTGGATAACATACCTATCAGCGTGTTTTTTTATGGATGTGCATGAAACTAGAGCAAAAATAGTATTTAATGGTCGATCGACCATGCAAAGCATATCCGATGGGCACAATACTTTGCACACACCTTCAACTAGGTGGAATTGACTTACATGAAAAGTGGCACGCCCATCGCATAAGTGCTTGATCAGATAACAAACGTAGAAGTGTGTTTTTTAACGGATGTGCATGGCACTAAGGCAAAAATGGTATTTAATGCTCGATCGACCATGCAAAGCATATCCGCGATTGGCACGATCCTTCAACTAGGTGGAATTGACTTACATGCAAAATGGCATTCCCATCGCATAAGTGCTTGATCGGATAACACACCTAGCAGCGTGTTTTTTTACGGATGTGCATGGCACTAAGGCAAAAATGGTATTTAATGCTCGATCGACCATGCAAAGCATATCCAATGGGTAAAATACTTTTCCTATACTTCAACTTAGGTCGTATTAAAATGTTGTCAAAGAGGCACACCCATCCGATAAGCACTTGGTCAGATAACATACCTAAGGGCGTGTTTTTTTACGGATGTGCATACCACTAGGGAAAAAACAGTGTATAATGCGTGATCAACCATGCAAATCATATCCGATGGTGACAATACTTTACACCTCAACCTAGTGGAAACGGACTTGCATGCAAATTGGAGCCCTTATCCGATAAGTACTAGTTTGAATAATACACCTAGGACCGTGTTTTTTCATGGTTGTGCATGACACCAAGGCAAAAACGGTGTCTTATGCTTGATCGACAATGCAAAGCATATCCGATGGGCACAATACTTTGCACACACCTTCAACTAGGTGGAATAGACTTACATGCAAAGTGGCACACCCTTCCCATAAGTGCTTGATTGATTAACATACCTAGCAGCGTGTTTTTTGACGGAAGTGCATGACACTAGAGTAAAAATAGTATTTAATACTCGATTGACCATGCAAAGGATATCTGATGGGCACAATACTTTTCACACACTTTCAACTAGGTGGAATTGACTTACATGCAAAGTGGCATTCCCATCGCATAAGTGCTTGATCGGATAACACACCTAGGAGCGTGTTTTTTTACGGATGTGCATGGCACTAAGGCAAAAATGGTATTTACTGCTCGATCGACCATGCAAAGCATATCCGATGGGCATAATACTTTTCTCATACCTCAACCTAGGTGGTATTAAAATGTTGTCAAAGAGGCACACCCATCCAATAAGTACTTGGTCAGATAACATACCTAAGGGCGTGTTTTTTTGCGGATGTGCATACCACTAGGAAAAAAACGGTGTATAATGCGTGATCAACCATGCAAATCATATCCGATGGTGACAATACTTTGCACACACCTCAACCTAGTGGAAACGGACTTGCATGCAAATTGGATCCCTTATCCGATAAGTACTAGTTTGAATAACACATCTAGGACTGCGTTTTTTTACGAATGTGCATGACACTAAGATAAAAACGGTGTTTTATGCTTGATCGACAATGCAAAGCATATCTGATGGGCACAATACTTTGCACACACCTTCAACTAGGTGGAATCGACTTACATGCAAAGTGGCACGCCCATCCCATAAGTTCTTGATCGGATAACATACCTAGAAGCGTGTTTTTTGACGGATGTGCATGACACTAGAGCAAAAATAGTATTTAATGCTCGATCGACCATGCAAAGCATATCCGATGGGCACAAAACTTTTCGTATGCCTCAACCTAGGTGGTATTGAAATGTTCGCAATGAGGCACACCCATCCGATAAGTAATTGGTCAGATAACACACCTAGTAGCGTGTTTTTTTACGGATGTGCATGGCACTAAGGCAAAAATGGTATTTAATGCTCGATCCACCATGCAAAGCATATCCGATGGGCACAATAATTTGCACACACCTTCAACTAGGTGTAATAGACTTATATGCAAAGCGGCACGCGCATCCCATAAGTGCTTGATTGGATTACATACCTAGCAACGTGTTTTTTGACGGATGTGCATGACACTAGAGCAAAAATAGTATTTAATGCTCGATCGACCATGCAAAGCATATCCGATGGACACAAAACGTTTCTTATGCCTTAACCTAGGTGGTATTGAAATGTTCTCAATGAGGCACACCCATTCGATAAGTACTTGGTCAGATAACACACCTAATGGCGTGTATTTTTGCGGATGTGCATATCATTAGGAAAAAAATGGTGTATAATGCGTGATCGACCATGCAAATCATATCCGATGGTGACAATACTTTGCACGCACCTCAATGTAGTTAAAACGGACTTGCGTGCAAAGTGGAGCCCCCATCTGATAAGTACTTATTTGAATAACACACCTATGGCCGTGTTTTTATATGGTTGTGCATGACACTAAGACAAAAACGGTGTGTTATGCTTGATCGACAATGCAAAGCATATCCGATGAATACAATACTTTGCACACACCTTCAACTAGGTGTAATTGACTTACATGCAAAGTGGCACGCCCATCGCATAAGTGCTTGATCAGATAACACACCTAGCAGCGTGTTTTTTTACGGATGTGCATGGCACTAAGGCAAAAATGGTATTTAATGCTCGATCGACCATGCAAAGCATATCCAATGGGCACGATACTTTGCACACACCTTCAACTAGCTAGAATCGACTTACATGCAAAGTGGCATGCCCATCCCATAAGTGCTTGATCCTATAACATACCTAGAAACGTGTTTTTTGACGGATGTGCATGACACTAGAGTAAAAATAGTATTTAATGCTCGATAGACCATGCAAAGGATATCCGATGGGCACAAAACTTTTCGTACGCCTCAACCTAGGTGGTATTGAAATGTTCTCAATGAGGCACACCCATCCGATAAGTACTTGGTCAAATAACACACCTAATGGCGTGTTTTTTTGCGGATGTGCATATCATTAGGAAAAAAATGGTGTATAATGCGTGATCGACCATGCAAATCATATTCGATGGTGACAATACGTTGCATGCACCTCAACGTAGTTGAAACGAACTTGCGTGCAAAGTGGATCCCCCATCTGATAAGTACTTATTTGAATATCACACCTATGGCCGTATTTTTATATGGTTGTGCATGACACTAAGGCAGAAACGGTGTGTTATGCTCGATCGACAATACAAAGCATATCCGATGAACACAATACTTTGCACACACCTTCAACTAGGTGTAATTGACTTACATGCAAAGTGGCACGCCCATCGCATAAGTGCTTGATCAGATAACACACCTAGCAGCGTGTTTTTTTACGGATGTGCATGGCACTAAGGCAAAAATGGTATTTAATGCTCAATCAACCATGCAAATCATATCGGATGGCCACGATAATTTGCACACATCTTCAAGTAGGTGTAATTGACTCACATGCAAAGTGGCATTCCCATTGCATAAGTTCTTGATCGGATAACACACCTAGCAGCGTGTTTTTTTACGAATGTGCATGGCACTAAGGCAAAAATGGTATTTAATGCTCGATCGACCATGCAAAGCATATCCGATGGGCATAATACTTTTCTTATACCTCAACCTAGGTGGTATTAAAATGTTGTCAAAGAGGTACACCCATCCGATAAGTACTTGGTCAGATAACATACCTAAGGGCGTGTTTTTTTGCGGATGTGCATACCACTAGGGAAAAACGGTGTATAATGCGTGATCGACCATGCAAATCATATCTGATGGTGACAATACTTTGCACACACCTCAACCTAGTTGAAACAGACTTGCGTGCAAACTGGAGCCCCCATCCGATAAGTACTAGTCTGAATAACACATCTAGGACTGCGTTTTTTGACGAATGTGCATGGCACTAAGGCAAAAATGGTATTTAATGCTCGATCGACCATGCAAAGGATATCCAATGGGCACAAAACTTTTTTTACGCCTCAACCTAGGTGGTATTGAAATGTTCTCAATGAGGCACACCCATCCGATAAGTACTTGGTCAGATAACACACCTAATGGCGTGTTTTTGTGCGAATGTGCATATCATTAGGGAAAAAATGGTGTATAATGCGTGATCGACCATGCAAATCATATCCGATGGTGACAATACTTTGCACGCACCTCAATGTAGTTAAAACGGACTTGCGTGCAAAGTGGAGCCCCCATCTGATAAGTACTTATTTGAATAACACACCTATGGCCGTGTTTTTATATGGTTGTGCATGACAGTAAGGCAGAAATAGTGTGTTATGCTTGATCGACAATGCAAAGCATATTGGATGGGCACAATACTTTGCACACACCTTCAACTAGGTGGAATTGACTTACATGCAAAGTGGCATTCCCATCGCATAAGTACTTGATCGGATAACACACCTAGCAGCGTGTTTTTTTTATGGATGTGCATGATAGGAGCAAAAATAGTATTTAATGCTCGATGGACCATGCAAAGCATATCCGATGGGCACAACACTTTTTGTACACCTCAACTAGGTGGAATTGACTTACATGCAAAGTGGCACCCGCATCCCATTAGTGTTTGATTGGATAACGTACCTAGTAGGCTCATGTTTTTTTACGGATGTGCATGACACTAGAGCAAAAATAGTATTTAATGCTTGATTGACCATGCAAAGGATAACTTGGCATGTCCATCTGATGAGTACTTGATCGGATAACTTCTCCCACTAATAAATTAAGTACTAATTAAAAATTATAATAAATAAGTAGATTATTAAAAAGAGACTAATATTTATGTAATTGTTGCCACTGCAGCTTGCTTGCGAAGGACTCTCACAAAGGAGATGGCTATAGATTTTGTTCCAGGGATGGATGTGATTTTATGTAGCAAAAGAGAAGTAGTTGCATTTGCTACAATCCATGATAGTGATCCCAATTCTCTTTGCCACTTTCGAAGACTTGGCGAAGATAAGGTAGCAGTTACTGTATCAAAGATTCTTAGCGCACATGTTGAGCTAAAGTATAAATGTGGAGATATGGAAACACTTGGAGATGTTATGCCCTACAATACATCCAACAAATCATTTATAGCATGGGACAAAGATGAGACTTATGCAACAGACATTATCAAGAATACAAAGTGCACCACCTTGGATTTTACTATAGGGGACATTTTACAAATGAGATCATTTGCAAATAAGATTGTAGCAGAAGGTGAAGTATTGGGATTTGAACAAGTGGAGCAATGGTCATTTGCGCAGATGAGGATTCTAAAAGTCACTGATGATGGTATGGTTGATAACATAACATCCTTATGTGATCCCTACTATGAGGTAGGCAAGAATATGAGATGGAGCATGCAATTTTTAAACATGAGAAAGAGGCACGTGGTTTTCAATGATAAAGACAACGCATACTACAATATCAAAGGACCTAAAAAGCGTGCCCATGTGCCAGGCTCTATCACTTCAAATGTGGATGATTTCAATATACTCAATTATAGAAGTGACATCTTATCTGGAGTGGATGAGTTCATTGGTTCCAAGAAACAAAATGATTTTAGAAGCGAAGCCTTATCTGGGGTGGATGAATTCTTGCACAGTGAGAAGGGCAAAGGTTTCATAGCGATGTCTTGTCAAGTGTGGATGAGTTCATGCATATTAACAAACCTGGTGAAAATCAAGGTTGTGGATTTGTGAAAGCCATGCAAGATGTCCCAATGAGTGATGTTCTCTCAGGAGTGGAAGAGTTTCAAGGTTCTCAATACTCTCGTAGAATATTGAATTCATTGAATGGTCCTAAGAGTATGTTAAAAATGAGGATGAGATCAACAGAGGATTATTCAGTATTTAACTTTGATTGTGATATGAACAAGGATGCAACGACCAATCATGGATGCTTGGTTACAAACAAATGTGAGGAGAAGAAGTGCATAAATACAGATAACAATGTGTACGAGGAACGAAAACGGTCATACATATGCATGAAGAGAAAGAGAATCCAGGCAGATCCACAAAAGCAACCAAAGAGGAAGAGAGTAATGAAGGAGGAGAACATGTTAAATGCATTGGGATATCTATGTTGCAAGCGAAGATGTATGCGCTTCATTGATCTTGCAGACATCAGGGAATGTAGAGGACACGTGTGGCAAAGAAGGGGAAGCGAAAGAAATGAATACCTTCTCACAAGTCTCTCTTGCTTTCTTCAGAATGGCAATAAAAGGCTAAGTTCAAGACAAAAGGTAAAACCTCTCGTAAATGGAAAAAGGATTTGCAATAAGGCATATCGCAATATTACTGGATTATCCCATGGTACATATTGGGATTTAGTCACCAAGGCAAAGGGCGGCAACAAATTTAGCATTCACGGTAATAGAGGAAGGTCCAAATCAAGAATCTCAACTGTCAGGGCAGCAGCAATTTTACAAGACTTCATACATGAAAATGCTTTGCCTCAACCCCATATATCTACCAAACTCCCTAACGGTGACGCGATCACTGAAATGCACCTTCCAATGGGCTTGACAAAGCTCGAAGTATTTGACTCTATTGCAGAAAAGCAAAGGCAAAGAGGGGATGCTGTAGCTTCTTCTCATACTTTGTATACTCTTTGGAAGAAGAACTTTGGATATGTTAAAATCCCAAGGAGGCAAAAAATGTCAAAGTGCAATGTCTGTGATGATTTAAAGCGAGCGATTGAGAGTGCAACATGTAAAACCGAAAATCTCATCATGACCTTATTCGACATTCCAGACAAAAATATGCATTTTGGAAGGAGCAAGCTATTTCGCATCCTGATGACTACATGTGTCTTATTGTAGATGGCATGGATCAGAATACAACAACATTGCCTCGTTTTGTTGCCACTCCACCTAAATTACAAGGAAAGCACTTTCTAAAGACACATCTATGTGGAGTGTTAGTGCATGGAATTAAGTTCTTTGCAGATATATGGATTGATTCCTTGCATCTACATGATAGCAATCAAGTTGTAACATCTATTATGAAGGCAATTCGCAATGTACATGCAGAAAAAGGTCGCCTGCCACCGACTTTGAGAATACAAGCTGATAATTGCTGGCGAGAAAATAAGAATGTACTTATGTTTGCCTTCTGCTCCATGCTAGTTGCTCATCGAATCTTCAATGAGGTCGAATGTGGATTTTTGTATGTTGGGCATACACATGAGGATATCGATCAGGTTTTTAGCACAGTCTCAAGGGAGCTTAAATGCAAGGATGTGGAGACAATAGATGACTTGGTAAGAAGATGTGGCAGGCAAGTTGGTGGTCGTAAGGAAAGTACAGTATGTGAGAGGCTCGAAAGAATGTATGATTGGAAGAGCTTCATTCTACCTTTCATACAAACGGGATGCATTGACAGGTCATACCAATCCACACTACTTTCGTTTTTTTTTAAAAGATGAAAAACCCGTAATGCAATGGCAACAGTATTCTCATGATACAAAATGGGAACCTGAAGAACCTTACAGTCTCTTAACTTCAATTCCCAGCAAGGAAAGGTATCCAACATGGGCTCCTATACAAGAATTTAATGAGAGGTCTAATTGTGAAATAGATGGATTAAAAGCATTTATTACATACAAAGAGGAAATGCTCCAGAGATATCCTGATTCGAAGCCTGCTTGGAGAGAACACACTACCACTGTAATTAACAAGACACGAAATTTAATAAAGGACCTTGAGAGAATGCGAGGCTCAAAGGATGTCAAGGAAGAATGCAATATGTTTTGGCCAAATGTTCATAACGATTTGCGCCCAGCTCCAGTCTTTGAAAATGATTTTGTATCATTACTCCCACGTCCATATTGTGGACCGAAGAAGAGAGAGTTTATGCCACAAGTAGATATAGAGGTTGATTGTTTTGTTGTGGTTCGGCCATCGGATGATGAATATGAGAATGTGAAGTTTTGGGTTGCAAAAGTAGTTGATGTGCAAAGAGATGACCAAGGGAGAGCTACAACATTTACAGCGGTATGGTATGAGCCAAAGGGCAGGAAGGAGAATATGGATAACAACACATTATATACTAATTGTATAATGAAGGAGTGGGTCCCAAATGATGAAGCAATCTCTCAAGTTTCGACAGAGACAATCATAGTGTCTTGGCATTCAAGGGCAAAGAAATCAAAGAAGCACATGGGATATGAGGTAGAAGGAAAAATAAAAATACCACAGCAAACTATTTTGCATATACACGAATTTTTAAGGATGCTCGCCATGGAGGAAGTAGAAGGAGATAGCGCAAATGAAGAATGTCCATGATTAAAGCTTTGTATTGAAGTCCATTGATTCAGAAGGATTTTATTTGGGTACTAGGCAAGGAGCCAATCCAAGACAATTATAATCAGAGTCATCACCTCGTATGTCAAATGAGAGTCAAAATATGCACTGGATGTCACCCAAGGGTCAAGGCTTGCCAAGACAATAGGGAGTTAATGCAGATGGCACCTGGCAAGGGACTATCACATTGAGCAATAAGACAATGGGGAGTCAATGCACCCAAGGGGCAAGGCTTGGCAAGATAACTTGTGGTAGTTAATGCAGATGGCACCTGTATTTTGCACTGGATGTCACCCAAGGGTCAAGGCTTGGCAAGACAACAGGGAGTTAATGCAGATGGCACCTGGCAAGGGACTATCGCATTGAGCAATAAGACAATGGGGAGTCAATGCACCCAAGGGGCAAGGCTTGGCAGGACAAGCCTAGGTCAAATTATGCAGATGGCAACTGGCAAGGGACTGTCGTGACATTGAGCAATAAGACAATGGGGTGTCAAATTATGCAGATGGCACGAATTGAGGCTCTTTAAGAGCAACAATTTAAATTGTAAACATATGTTCAATCTATATCATTTTGGATATAAAGACTGTAGCTAAGAGAAACGTCTCTCAATGTAATCATATACATAAAGCTACAATTGCTATTATCCCTCTTTGGTCTTATGGCATCATGTCTTCTTTCTATTTATTAAAAGTTTTGTTAAATTTTGTGCATATTGCCGAGTGACAATGTTATTTTCATGAAATATTTAAGTCTCCTTTCATGGATTTATAAATTTATCATGTCAATGAAAAACGTCAAGGAAAAATATTTAAAATAATTAAATTAACAAATAACTTAGATATAGCTAGAATTTCTAATATAGGATTATTTCAAATTCTTGCATGTTGGTGTAAAAGTATAGATTGAAAAAACAATATTTGTATGTGAATATGATAGAGCCACAAAGTGAACTTTTGATTTGGGAAGGAAAAACGTCAAGGAAAAATATTAAAAATAATTAAATTAACAAATAACTTAGATATAGCTAGAATTTCTAATATAGGATTATTTCAAATTCTTGCATGTTGGTGCAAAAGTATAGATTGAAAAAACAATATTTTTATGTGAATATGACAGTGCCACAAAGTGAACTTTTGATTTGGGAAGAAACTTTTTAGAAAGTAAAATTTTGATTTGGAAAGGATATTTTCATAAAGTAAAGTTTTCATTTGGGAAGGATTTTTGGGCTTCGTCCAAAAACAACACAAAAAGTCCAAAATTAATGAAATAGGTGTTTTTTGTATTTTGATTTCAAGTGTGAGATTTTTTGGGCTTTTTTACAATTGCTAATGCAATTTTTCTGAAGTTGTTATAGGTATTTACCCTAATAGAGGGTCAGAGGTGGTGTTATACAAGAAGAATGAAGTCATAGGCTTTGGACAAATACATAGTCTTGAATGTGTGTCATTTTCAATGTTGTTGTGAGAGAAGATGTATAGTGATAATCACCAATGTGCTAAGTCATGCGGTGCATTCAAAATATCCACATGGAGACTTTGAAACATTGGGTGATATCTTACAATGTGACATTTTTGATATGCAAGGATATAGAACTCTTTAGGATGGAGATGAAATCATTCCTAAGATATACTTTCAAGATATCAAGAGAATTTTTATTGAGGGGGAAAGAGTTAAGATGTTGCCTTTCTCTGGAGAAGTGTTAGCACTTGGTATATTTAAGGGATATGCTTAGAATCTTCTTTGTATGGTGGAGGTAATTAGGCTGACTAGTAAAGGGGTCATTCAAAATGGAATGGATAATATGTCAAATCTAGAGGTCCTTAATACTACATCTCATCTTCAGGTTCATAACATTGCCAAATGGGGGTTAGCTTTCTTGAAATCAAATTTACCTATTAAGAAGCATGAGGTGCCCCTTCTTGATTGTTAGCCATGGTGGTATATTGTAATTCACCAAGACTATGGGCCATGTCAACCAAGATGTCGAACGTAACCCAAAAGGGTTCACACCGTCCATGGCGAGCCCAAGATGTAAGTTGCGTGGCTCCCTCACAAAGTCTGTTGATTGTCTATGTGCTTCCAATCTACACAACCTATGGGATTCCTCAATGTGTCATCAGTGGACTGATGAGATGCATGCCAAGTCATCAACTCCACTATGGATTTGCATCAGAACATGTGATTTATTCTTGCAATGATGGGAAAGTGTCTCAAGACCTTTATCGGGATCTGCTCACCCTGCAAGTCATCTCTATATCGTTGTTCCCCACACTATGGACAACTAGCCAAATCTCCATGCTCATGACGAAAGAGAATACAATCATTATGGCAAGCATATCATAATCCATACCCGCCGTTGTGAGCATCTTCTTTGCTTCATCTCTTGACATGGGCATGGTATTTGGTGCAGGCAACATCTTCTGGAGCAACGTATCGCAATTCAAACATACATAGGCTTCGAATAATGATGATTCTCAAAACAAACAATATACAAATAATGAGACATATTAATGCGGGAGCTAACCTTATTAAGGCCGAGACACTTGTATCCGACCACCCATACTTTGCTTGCAGATTCAAGATTGAGAGACAAGCCCATAGTTTAGATATCCTAGCACCTTCGTACAACTGTGTTGATTGAAACTCTCGCATATTGACCTCAGACTCGGACATCATGTATACATGTGATGTAGTGCCCCTAAAAATAGAATCCATCATGTCCACCATACCCTCGTCATCATCTGGCACATCTAGGAGACTATAGTCCTGCTCAAAGTGTGAAGGTATATGTGCACCCTCGCTATCCGTTGATTGTCTATGTGCTTCCAAGCTACACAACCTGTGGGATTCCTCAATGTGTCATCAGTGGACCGATGAGATGCATGCCAAGTCATCAACTCCACTATGGATTTGCATAAGAACATGTGATGTATTCTTGCAATGATGGGAAAGTGTCTCAAGACCTTTATCGGGATCTGCTCACCCTGCAAGTCATCTCTATATCATTGTTCCCCACACTATGGACAACTAGCCAAATCTCCATGCTCATGACGAAAGAGAATACAATCATTACGGCAAGCATATCATAATCCATACCCACCATTGTTAGCATCTTCTTTGCTTCATCTCTTGACATGGGCATGGTATTTGGTGCAGGCAACATCTTCTGGAACAACCTATCACAATTCAAACATACATAGGCTTCGAATAATGATGATTCTCAAACATTCATGATGATTCTCAAAACAAACAATATACAAATAATGAGACATATTAATGCGGGAGCTAACCTTATTAAGGCCGAGACACTTGTATCCGACCACCCATACTTTGCTTGCAGATTCAAGATTGAGAGACAAGCCCATAGTTTAGACATCCTAGCACCCTCGTACAACTGTGTTGATTGAAACTCTCGCATATTGACCTCAGACTCGGACATCACATATACATGTGATGTAGTGCCCCTAAAAATAGAATCCATCATGTCCACCATACCCTCATCATCATCTGGCACATCTAGGAGACTATAGTCCTACTCAAAGTGTGAAGGTATATGCACACCCTTGCTACCCTCCTCATCCTATCTTAAGGTTTCATGTAAATATAAGATCTCGTCTCAAAGTTTCGTGTCATGTACACATGCAATATTAATCATGAACTCAAATAGCATTGACTTACCGATGATTCATCACCACGTGCAACACCAACGGTGGGTACTGGTTCAGGCTCCTCCCCATACATTCGCAAGTGGCGCATGACAATATGGAATTGATGTCATACTTCTTGCTTGCAATGAGTGCGATGACAATACAACCTCTTCGTAAGCCACTATGCACTCCTCGGCATTGGTGCATCATCTGACGTGCAACACCAACGGCGGGTACTGGTTCGGGCTCCTCCCCATACACTTGCAAGTGGCGCATGACAATATGGAATTGATGTCATACTTCTTGCTTTTAGGATATAACCCGAAACCCTACGCGATGTCGTCTTTCACAACTCTATTGCTGGAAAAGCAAACCTCTCTCCTCCCACCATATATTTGGCAACCTCGCTTTCCTCCTCTCTACACCCCTACCCAGCCCCTCTCCCAACACTTGTGCTCCCTCTCTACCCTTCTCCCTTTCTGGTTGTGTGAAAGGAAGTTTTTCAAGAAAGTGTGTCTCTTTAAGCAATGTAGGTTCATTTTTTGTGAGAGTTTGTTTTGTGAGTGTTGAAGCATGTTTCTCCTTGCATTGCTAAGACTATGTGCTAATTTTCATGCTTGATTTTTAGAGGTTAAGGACAAAAAACGAGATTTGGTGAAAGAAAGAAGACTCACCTCTTCTCTTTTTGGTATTTCTCTTCCTCCTCTTTCCCTTCCTTTCATGCTTTCTCCTTGTTTGTAGGCTTATGCTTGTCCCCTCAATCCAATCCCTTTGGAAAGCTCGGGGGGTCACTATCTATAAACCCTCTATATCACGTGCGTTCAAGGTCTCTTTCTAAAATCCCTTATCTGTAAATTCTTCACTAATAAAATGTACCCTTTTTCTATACAAATATGTAACTTTTTTCCAAAATTGTTTTAAATACTCCCTTATGAAAATTAACTTTTGTAATATTTAGAAATTAAAAATATCCTTCTGTTGAACTCACGTGATAGGGTTACATATGATGAGTGATCCCCCCAAGTTGGAAAGTTTCTTCTCCAAACTCCTCCTTTCTCTAACTAGTTATCTAAAAAATGGTATGTTTCCTCTCTTTTGTAAGGCTGGTCCACGAAACACCGAGCGGGACTTTTCCAGGTAAGAAAGTGTTTCCTCTTTTTTCCTTTTTTTATTTCCGTTATTTGCATTAGCCTACAGCTAGCACCTTAAGCGCTAGTTACAGTGATGGGTGTAGGAACCCTCTCTAAACCTCACTTCTCTTAAATTCCCTCTTCTTTTCCCCTCTTTTAATCTCTTTTCCCCTCTTCTTTTTCCCCTCTTCCTTCATCTTCCTTCTCTTCTTGTCCCCTCTTCCTTCTCTTCTTTTCCCCTCTCTTATTTCCTCTCTTTCATCCTCTTTTCTCTTACTTGCTCATATGCTTATGCTTATGCATGAGCATTTGCTCATATGCTCAAGCATAAGCATAAGCGGTGATGACCCCTCAGTTGAAGGGCCTAGAGGGACAACTGTTGAGTAGGTCCAGCCGTTAGTGTAGAAGAGGTCCTCTGGGATAGCAAAGAGAAGAATCTTGCTGCCTCCGCATCGCTTATATATGTGACAAACTCGTCGGGACTCTCAACAAATCCATGGGTTGCTAGCAAAGGAGTTCCCCGAGGGGTAGTCGCAGTGCTAGGTCCAAGAGGAGTTGGGCCAGGGGTGTCACAGGGGTAGGTCCCTGAGGTGTTGCTTGAGTGGAATCAAAGTCCTCTGGAGAGTAGAGATCATAATGTCTCCTCCTACGAGGGTTTCCTTACTTATCGGATGTGCGATGTGATCCCATGTCTAGTTTGTGGGATTGGACAAATGTAGACACAAACACGAAGACAAAAAACAAAAAACAAAAAGAAGAGTGGGCAAGAAGCGAAAAGACAATTAATTATGAAGCATATGAGGGAAAACCGAGAGAAAGCATATGAGGGAACGCCAAGGGAAAGCATATGAGGGAAAGCTGAGAGAAAGCATATGCTTATGCTTATGCATGAGCATATGAGCATATGCTCATGCATAAGCATAAGCATAAGCATATGCTCATGCATAAGCATAAGCATAGGCAAATGCATATGTGAAAAGAAGAGAAAAGAAGATGAAAGAGAGGAGATAAGAGAGGGGAAAAGAAGAGAAGGAAGAGAAAGAAAGAGGGGAAAGAGAAGGAAAAAAGAGAGGGGAAAAGAAGAAAAGAGAGGAAAAAAGAGAAAAAGAGAGAAAGCATGTGCTTATGCATATGCATGAGCATATGCTCATGCATAAGCATAAGGATATGAGCATAAGCATAGGCAAATGCATATGCTTATGAAATAAGAGAAAAGAGGATGAAAGAGAGGAAATAAGAGAGGGGAAAAGAAGAGAAGGAAGAGGGGAAAAGAGGAGAAGGAAGAGGGGAAAAGAAGAGAAGGAAGAGGAAGGAAGAGGGGAAAAGAGATTGAAAAAGGGAAAAAAGTAGAGGGGAAAAGAGCATAATCATAAGAGAAGGAAAACTATATGCATAAGAGAAAACTATAAGCATAAGCATAAGCATAGGCAAATGCATATGCTCATGAAAAGAAGAGAAAAGAGGATGAAAGAGAGGATATAAGAGAGGGGAAAAGAAGAGAAGAAAGAGGAAGGAAGAGGGGAAAAGAGTAGGAAAAAAGAGAGGGGAAAACAAGAAAAGAGAGGAAAAAAGAGAAAAAGGGAGAAAGAATGTGCTTACGCTTATGCATGAGCATATGAGCATATGCTCATGCATAAGCATAAGCATAAGCATATGAGCATAAGCTAGGCATAAGCATAAGCATAAGCATAAGAGAAAAAGAGAGAAATCATATGCTTATGCTTATGCATGAGCATATATACAATATATTATCCTATGCTTTTGAATCTCATTCAGAGTCATCATATTTTAATATTGCACTTGCACTTGATGTTAAGCCTAGCCAAAATGATGTTTAATATGTGCAAGGCTAGGATCAAGAATTGTGATACATTTTTCAACATCATAGCCATGCTTCTTTTTGTAACTTTGATTTCCAACAATGAATAATGCTACTCACTTCCACCTCTGTCAAGCCATCTTTATTTGGAATCCATTCATGTTTCTTTTGCAAGCAACCCTCATATAGGTTTTTCACTCTGTATTTTTTGGGGAGACTTTTCAAAGGCTTTGGTTCATACCATAAAGCTCTGAATGTTATAGGCATTCCCTTATGATCCCTTGCTAAAGGCATTCCCTTCTGATCCCTTGCTTTATGAGCAACCTTTGCGACACAAATTGTGCCACCTTGTTCATCCAACTCTGAATCTGCATTAGATGCCCAAACTACAACAGATATATCCTCTTCAATCTCATCAAATGGTACAAACCCTGGTATGCGTTTATCCCCCTTCCTATCACAATATTTTTGAGGTAAAGGACATTGCTTAGCTTCTTCCTCATCTATTGCCATATTTATCACTACAAGGCACAGGCCATTTTTCGATAGAAATACCGACCTTTTTTACACTAAAAAGTTTTTTTTTAATGGTGCAAAGGTCAGTATTTACGTCGCTATTAGCATCGAAAAAGAACGGTTGCTATATAAGCATCACTATATAGCGACACTGGTAAATGTCACTATATAGCAACGCTTAACAAAAGCTTTAAAAAAATATTAGTGGGGCTAAACAAGGCCACAACAAGCCCTGTTTTGCCCCACTAATGTTTTTTTTTTAGTAATTACAAAAGAATGTTCTTTGTTACAAAATTTCCCTTATGAAAGGGGTGATACAAAATTGCTCAAATGAGGCGAGTGATAGAAGCATATACATTCCAAAGACATACAACATTGTTTGTTACAAAATTACCCTTTCGACAAGGGTGATACAAAATTGCTCAAACGAGCCGACATACAGAAGCATATACATGTCGAAGTATATACAAACTACTACTAATAATACTACTCTATTGCTCATTCGAATCATCATCCTTGTCCTCATCCTCATCGTGGTTGTGTTGGGTTGATCCCTGGCCCTTGTAAGCTACACCTAATCCCTAGCCCTCATCGAAGCCATGTAAGCCTAATCCCTCATCATCAATGCTCACCTCCGTTGATGGGATGTTCGAGCTTGCACTCTAAAAAATATATTTCTTTTCATTTTTGAATTCCACAATTTAGCAGTAGTATATGACCCGAATAGCAGGAAATTAAATTTAACGAATTTAAATACTAAGAAACACAATAATTTCAACCACCGAGCTGATCAATAACTAATGTTTGTTCAACCATGCTGGTTCAGGACAATCACATAATAGGTGATTGAGCTGAAGCAGCCACAATTGCATGATGTTCCAACCACCGGGCTGGTTTAGTAAAATAACAATATATTGCGAAATATGTTGATGTCAATTTCTCATCAACCATGCCACCGGGCTGGACAACAACTAGTGTATGTTCAACAACGCTGGTTTAGGACAATCACATCACTAGCGATTGAGCTAAACCAAACTATGGTTGCATGATGTTCCAACCAGTGGGCTGGTTTAGAACAATCACATTTAGTCCAAGCCTAGTTTAAGAAATGAAACAAGTAAACTATCCCAAAGCTCAATCACAAACAACCACCGAGCTGGTTTAGGCACTGCTAACTTGCGTTGTATCTAGCATGTGTATGATGTGCTCCTCAAACACCTTGCATCTTGTCCACTTCTTACAGATGTCCTTTCTATTTGGAGAAAGTCTCGTATTTTTGTGCCAAAACGTCGTCTCACTATAGCAATGACTTCTGCACCTAGGTCATCTCTCCTTTTCTTGCATTCTGTTAAAGCCCACAAACTTCTCAGATCGGGATGATTGTGCATTGCTTTTGCTCTATGTTCAACCGTTGGAGCCACGTTGGTCCTTTTGATTGACCACATGTTCGACATTGTGCGCCCAAGCCATTTTTCCTTTGTTTCAGGGGACACCAACATAGCTAATGTCACCCTCTTTGCAACTGTGAAACCATATTAATTGGAAATCAGATTGGAACTTAAAGAATAAAACAAACTAAAAAGTGAGATTACAAGTAGGAGTAGACTTATACCATGTGAGCAGCCACCTCAGTCTAATCAACCATTGCTCCCATGGCCTCCATCTCAATAAACCATGGCTTTGTTCCTATGTGAAACACACATCTCGCCTCTTTGTCTATGGGAAGGTGACCTATCCCAGCTTGCTGTGGGCCCAATTTACGAGAGTTAGATAAAGTGCATGCGATATGTAATAAAACAAATAGAACAATAAATTAAATGAGAAGAAGTAGACTTATCACAGTTGCCTCGAACACCAACTGTCTGCCTGCACCAAAGTGCGAAGTACCTATGAAGTCCAGCCATCTCCTCACAGCCCTCCTCTAACCCTTGAACTTTTCGGGATGATCCCTGTACTCCTTCTGAAAAAAATTGATAAAATTTTCCAAAAAATAACCTTGTCCAAATTTATCCCTACAAGTACTCAAATGGATTGGCACAAGTCATCTGAACCCATCTACAAGGTTGGAATTTCAAATTCCAATCATAAAAGACCCATTAAAGCTTTAAGCCTTGAAAATGGTAGCATGTGCTCAAACTTGTATCTCTATATTGAGAAATGTTTTGCCCAATGGAAGATTCTACACTTCCATGCCATCTTACTTTTTCTCGTGATGAGGGAACCTTTCTCTTTTGCACAAAGAGGAAACATTCTACACTGGGCAAAGAGCCAGTCTTGTGCACTCCTATTATTTTGATAGTATAAGGGGTTGGGCCTACATTGGATCTTTTTATATTTTTCAAAATGTAATGCCATCTCATGAATGCCCATAGAGTGAGGATATAATCTTTCCAAAAAAATTTAAGTTGGTGGAAAACCTAAATTCCCAATACTAAAGGCATTGGTGGCCCAATAATGTGCCACATGCAAACTAACTTAACTTTTCATATGATCTTGACACCTAAGCATATTTTCCCTTTTTCATGCCTCTTTATTGGGTATTTCTATGAACAAACAAGGTGGGGATCCCACTAAGCCCTTCCTTTTGGAGTGTCATTATAAGTCTAGGCATAAAGTAGCTCGATAAATATTTCCAATAACTTGTACAAGGGAAATGATAGGTATAAATTCAAAGGAAGGAAAAGAGGAAAAGAAAGTGAAAGTGAAGGAATATGGGGAGTTATCGATTAGTGAAAGAGAGGAGAGAAAAGAGGTTAAAGATGTTTGTGTGTGTGCGTGTGTGTGTGTTGGATGTATGCACAAAATAATTGGCTTTGACTATGAGGCTCTATCAACAATTAAGGCTCTGTCCAAAAGAAATTTAAAAACAATTTGTTCACCCATGTAGTTGAAAAGATGCATTAATGTTATTTCAAATTGGGGAGTTTCCACTTAACCCTGAGGCTCGAGAGACCCACTTATTGTCACTAATATCTCTATTTGTACATGTTTTTAGTTTTAAAGAAATTATTGCACTATTTTGAGAATCTCTAAACTCCCTCCATCGATAATAAAAAAGGACTTCCCTATACCATTCATGCACTCTTTGTTAAATGTATGACATACATTTAAATGTATGAAAGGGGATGGACACTTTGTTTTTTAAATTGATAGGACCTTCTCCCCTTAGGTACCAAGTCTCTTACAACTACTACGAGGGCCCTTTCATGCATGGCTACACCTTGTAAACAAGGTCTCAACAAGGTCTCAACAAGGTATGGTCCTTTAAGTGCACCTTATAACATACTTTAAACAAATGTCCACCTATTCATCCTTTGTTGCTTTGAAAAAGGCATCTCCTTTCTCCCTTGGCCTAGGGACATTAATGACTTTCCATTCAACAATGGTATGCCTCAACTTCTTTCGCATATGAAATAAACCATTGCAAAGATTTTAGACCAAAAAGCGGGGTGTACTTGATTTAGTTGCCAAGATTCAGCATGTGTGTAGTACACTAGCTATGAAAGGAAAGGCTAGAGAGTCTAAAGGATTGGAACTCACAGTCAACAACAACTTTGTGATGGACGTTTGAAGAGTTCTATAGGCCATGGTGAAGTTTTATGATATGCCTATGGAAGAATGCAATGGCCAACTAAAGATCATACTAAAGCTTGATGAAAGTGAGGTGGTCAAAGGTCAAAAATTAGAAATATTCAACTTAAAATTGATGAATATAATACTAGACCTTTGAGTTGAGCTTGATGATGCAAGTTAGTTTGGCGTGCAATTAAAACAAGAGATTTTGTAACTGGATACATTTGAGGTTCCATGGAAATTTTTATTTTGATTTGGTAATGGAAAATGAGTCAAGTAATTTTAATTAGTATGTGAGTTGTCTTTGGAGGTGCCATGAAGTCGCATTCAATTTTTAAGTGGTTCTTCAACCAAACCATTATACTAAGTGTGATCAAAGGTCATAACAATGGTGAGCTGCTTGAAGTTGATGGCTATGGATCCTACCATGTAGAATGGAATGTAATTAATTAATTCAAGACTTTGAAAAGTATGTTTGATGTGCACATGAAGAAAAAACAAGTGATCGTTCTTCATTGTCCATGAAAAAGAGAGTACCATTACAAACGGGTACAAAGAACCAAAAGCAATGGGCTTCTAAACTTGTAGATATCAATCAAACTAACGCACTAGATCATAATGTTCTAGAGAAAGATACATCATGTAGACCAACTCATGAAATTCCTCTTGAGAGAGTACACATTTGTTCCCTTCATGTTGTCATCAAAATAATTGAAAAGTTTGTGCACCTGTACATCATTGATGCATGTTGAGACCCAATAATAGACTAGAGTGAGAGGATGAATGCAAGAATTTGAAAAGGTTATTTCAGATATGGAAGTACACTTTGGGCAAGTAAATATTACAAAAAATGAGAAAAGATCGACAATGTTCCATATAAGCCAAGCTTTGGTGGTGTCAAGGCTTTAAATTTTCTTTATGCAAAGAAAAAGAATGACCGGCTCAAACATGTTGGTAAGTTTGCAAAAGTTACACAATGCCAATTGTGAACAAGTGGAAAAGGTTTAAAAAAGATTAGAAAAGGATCGAGTCTGGATAGCTCTTGCATGGATGATTTTTTCAAGTTAGTGTAGTTAAGAAGCTAAAATTTTATATCAGCATTGAAAGTTTGTATTCCCTAATTAAAATAAATGTTTCAAACATTCTCCAGGATTCAAAACTGTTATGCAAAAAAAAACTAAAGTTTCGCTAGGATTTACATTTTTTCCTTCAAAATTCAAAAGAAAATATATAAATCTATCTGATCTGATGACTTTGATCTTTTTGCCTGTCTGGTTTTCTACCATGGCTTTGAATTCTTGAAATTTGGAAAACACTTTGAATTTCTCTTTTAGAAAGTAGACCCAATAATATCTGCTGTAGTCGTCGATGAAAGTCAAGTAGTAAAGTGAACCATTAATGCTGCAGGTCGGGGCATAACCCCATACATTTGTATGTATCAAATCAAGAATACCTTATTCTTGAGATCTAGTAAGCTCTTGAAATTGACATGACCATATCTCTTGTCCCATTTTGTAGTAAATAGTGGCATCTATTGTGGTTGAGCTGACATGGCATGTTTATATAGTATTGTAGCTAGCATTCTGTACAAGCGTACTACCTCGACTCCTTTTGCTACTAGCTGAAATCTTCTGGATTTGTCTCTATTAGTGCATTCATCTTTGTCATGACTCGGTAGTCGTGTTCTGTCATTTGACCTACTGACAAGAGGTTCTTGCTAAGCTTTGAAATGTAGAGTACATCTTTCACCAATCCTTTCATACCAGTGAAATTGTTCATAGGGATAATGCACGTCCCTTGAACTAGATTTGGTGTATTATCTGTCGTGTAGATGACATTCTTTTGACCTTCTAATGGTTTCATCTTTGTGAACCATTCCTGATGATTTGTGAATATTGTGAAACTTAAGACAATGATCTTGAAAACTTTTTCCAAGATTTTATATTAATATATTAGCATAGCTTCGATAAAAACATCCTTGCTCTTGATAGCTTGGTACCTTTGCCACAAAAGAAAAGGTTTGAAGATGATGATGTAGAGTGTTTTATCAATGTTGTCAATGACTTGAGTTAGAATATGGAGATCAGATTACTTGGGGAAAGAATCATCTCACACAGTACATGGTAATCTCTAATTTGGATATTAATATTGAATGGTCCCATACGAGTCCCATACTTGCTAATTAATTTTCCTATTTGGCTGCACATTTGATATACTCATGGACCATACATGGCATGGCATTATGGAAGCACTGGAGTGTGGTCCAGTCAAGGCACAGAAAGATTGCATTGGCAAGCATGTTATGTGTATAATATAGTTACCCAACATGGGGGTGGTAGAGCTAAGTGAAGCATGGTGCTTCAATTGGCTCAATTGTGGTAAAGGTGTATCAAAATAAGAGTAGCTGCAACACTAGCATTCAAAGAGCCCTTAGTGTCCAATGTAGTCCAAGATGTTAACATTGAACATAGAAGAAGAATATACAATTCATCAAATGCAAGTATAAATTATGTAAGGTGGCATGAAACCTATCACAAAGAAGGGCACATATGGGTGGAAGCAAATGAAATTGTTGGTGTAGAATTTTCTAATGTGGATGCCCATTCGCAAGTTTTAAAATTTATTTGTAATTTTCGTTATGTGATTTGCAATAAAATCAGTGTATAAAGCTATGAATTTGTAATACAAAAGGAAAAATTTTAGTTGTTGGATGTTAATGATAGGTTTTCAGGTCAAGGTTGCATCAATTTTATGTTTTTGGAGTTTATATTAAAAACATGTATTTTAAAAAATGAGGGTTTTGGACCCTAAATAAAGGAATTGGGTCTCATTTTCATTTTATTATTTTAAGAGCTCTCCACTCCCACACCCCAATTGCCTCTAATCTTCCACCCCACATTAAGGGAGATTTGGGGTAAAAAAGGGCCCATTAGCTCAAGGGCCTAATTCTTCCTCTAATCGAGCAATTAGAAATCCACCAATGAGGAGGCTTAAGCATTAAAAGAATGGAGGAAATTTCCCTCATCCTTATTGGTGGAAGGAAATGCTTATCAAAACTTTTAACTCTTCACCATGTTGAGGGGAATTAAAAATATTTGTGGCCATTGGATTATCCAAGAGCATCAAGGGTCCTAGTTTCCCTACACAAAAGCCATTGATCTCGCATTATCCAATACTTTTCATTGAATTGCATGAATGCTCCTTGGTGGCTGGACTGTCGCACATTAATGCACATGGTAGTCACCCATGTGGCATCTAGTATGACCCTTAGATCCCATAGAAGATATTTTGGCTGAGAACTGGCACTATGCAATAGCCATTTGATGCAAATTCAATGGCGGTTGTTGGTGTGAAGTGCGCATTGTTAGATTAGATATGGATGGAAGCACCCATTGAATGCCCTCAATCCAACTTACTAGTCACGCATGCAAATCTCCCTAGATCATTAGATCTATACCATAGATCCAATGGTTGATATTATGCACCCTACATGAGACATTAGATGTAGATCATGACAACGGTTGAGAGCAGGTGCTACTTCTGAGCCTTTATGTAACTTATCACACAAAATTTCCCCTTGATTAGGCACAAGGTTAGGGAAATCAACCATTACTTAATCACCCCCTTATGAGGCCCTTTTTGACCCTAAATCCCCCTAATGCCCTTGCTCTTGCATCATCTCTCTCTCTCTCCATATCCCCCATGGCCAAGACCAAGAAAAAGAGAGAAGTTGCAATCCAATGAGAAGGTTGAAATCCCCCCAACCCACTCCTAATAGGAGACCACCATCAAAAGATCTTAGTTTAGAGGTAGGAGAGGCAAAAAAGAAGAGGATGAGGGCATAGAGGAGATTGAAGAAGAAGATAGAGAAGATCTCCAATGACAATGCGAGGAGAGGATGAAGCAACATCTCATGAATGAGAAAATGCATCACACAAGAAGCAAGCAAAAAAAGGGAGACAAGATTGAAGGCAACCCTAGGGAGAGCACAACAACCACCTCGTCCACATCTAGAGGCTCGAGGAGAGCACGTCAGCCACCTCCACATCCAAGCCAAAGAAGCAGGGTTTTTTTTTAAACATTTTTTTTCAAAAAAGTATTTTAAATCGTATTTAATTCCATAAATCTCAAATTACTTCTTTAAAAACGTTATTTCTTATTAGGTCAAAGAAAACTTGAAAACCTGCTACCTTTGATAAGGGACTTTACAAATCCCTTATGGGATATGGTCAAATCCCATAGGGGACATGTGAATTTCTCTATGGGACTTCAAATCCCCTCTAGGACATGGATCAAATCTCAAAAGGGACCCCAAAACTCCTATGTGGGACTTCAAATCCCATGAGGGATCCCAAACTTCTATATGCGACTTTAAATCCCTCATAGGACATGGATCACATCTCATATGAGACTCCAAAACTCCTATGCAGGACTTCAAATCCCACAGGGGACCCTAAAACTCCTATGTAGGACTTTAAATTCCATAAGGAACCTCCAAACACCTATACGGGACTTGAAATATAATTTTTGGAAATTCAAATATTTCATGTGGGATATTGATTCTATTCCAAAGTGGACTTTTAAACTTGTATGTGGGACTTTATATATGATGTTTAGGACATCAAATATTCCATGTGGGATATTAATCCACTCTTATACAAGAGTACCAAACTCATATATGGACTTCAAATGTCATGTTCAACAACATTCCAAATAACTTTAAATATCCCATTTAGAAATTAACTTGTATGTGGGACTTTAAATTGATATCAAGACTTTAAAGATTCTATGTGGGATATTGATCCACTCCTATATGGGAGTACCAAACTCATATGTGGGACTTAAAATGTCACGTTCAACAATATTTCAAATACTCATGCAAGATACTACTTTAATCCATCAAGGGCTATAGGTTAAAAAGACACTCGAGATATTGATTCAAATGTCATCTTTAAGGGTTCAAATATTCAAGCGGGATATTGATTCAAATGTCATATTTAAGTCTTCAAATATTCACGTGGGACAGTCATTTAAATGGCATTTTTTAAGTTTAAGACATCATATATGGGGACTTTGAATTTCATGTTCAAGACTTCAAATATTCATGCAAGATATTGATTAAAATGTCATGTTTAAGACATCAAGTGGTCACGTGGGATATTGATTTAAACCATCAAGGGATATTGGTTTATTTCCATAAGGGAGTTCTAACTACCATGCAAGATATGACACAAAATGGAGGAGATCCCATGAGCAAACTTGAAATCCCATGAGAGAACTTGAAGTCCCATATGGAAGCTATAAATTCTTAAAAAAGGATATGGATTGGACATATTATTTAGAGATTTTCCTGTATCGAGAGGTTTAATTTCATAAGGGAGCTAACTATCATGCAAGAGATGAGACCAAAAGGAGGAAATCTCCTGAGAGAACCTGAGAGTCCCATGAGGGAATTTGAAGTCCCATATGAAAGCTGAAAATGCCTAAAGAAGGATATGGATTGGATATATTATTTAGGAAGTTTTTAATATTGGTCGAAGGATATATATATATATATATATAAAGAACATAAGTATACAAATTAATGTCACCAATCTAAAGAACTTAAAAGTCTAAGTACTCAAACAAGGAGCTTGTGAATTGATTCAATATTTCAAATAAATCCTTCTATTTGGTTAGCCATAATAGTTGTATATTTTCTTAGTTCGTTTGTGAGGGATTGGTCCAAGTGTTATGATATTTCATGTTATTTGATGTTCATGAGAAAATGCACAATTTTTTACATAATCGGAATTGAGATGCAATGGGTAATGGAATAAAATAAGATTGCAAGGAAAAATTTGTCATAATGAAAATGTTAAATATTCTTTTTAGATCTGGGATAGTTTCTTAATCTAATTGTTTGTGATAGCCATTGATCATATGTGGTTAAGCATGGCAATAAAGTAAAATGATTAACCTTAAAAAATAGAATTAGCTATTGCTAAACATCAAACCCTAAACCTCTTTAATGCCAAGAGATAAAGTAAAATGCTTGACAAAAATCAGCTATTAAAACCTAAAGATGATAATAATGTAAAAGAAGTTAACCTCTTTAACAAAGTTTACTTTCAATGGATCATACAAATCAATGCTAATATTATTGCTACCACTTGTCACTATATCAGTATAAACATGGCAATAAAGTAAAATGCTTAACCTCTATAAACAAAAATGAGCTAGAATTTACCCATAAATTATAATAAATACAAAGCAGTGCCAAGATGATTGCAATCAATTGTCATTATACCAATACTTGAAATAACTAAAGTTTGAGATCAATTTAGATGGTTAGGTTACTAAGACTCACATTTACACATCCAAGAAAATTTTGACTAAATAATCAACATATCCAAATGCTAATGAGAATCTATGAGTAAGGTTCCTCAAGCATCAACATTCGTAAGGTGCCTATACACATGGATCATAATAAATACGATTCCAAAAACATTGTGCACATGCATGCTATTATTGCCCCCTCGCTTCTTTCCTCGATAGTGTAATAGGTAATGCTAAACTTTTAATGTATTAATAATGCCCACAATTAGGGATCATTCTTTCAAGTGGATATAATGGCATAGGTGGCATTGGTGAAAATGAAAGTTTCTTTTCAATGATGTATACATTGTGCCTAATTGTGTCATAGGTTTTGGTAGACCAAATTCCATTGCATACTATTCAAATCTCATATTGCTAGACATTGGAGTTTTGAAACACAGATTACTTACTAACTCAACAACACAATAAACTCCCTATCCATGCAACATTGGAAACTTTTGAGGAATCAAATTATGCATTTGAATAAATATTGGTGCCAAAGATGTAAGAAAGAGAGGCACTGAATTCTAGGAGCATTGTGGCCAATGCATGATTTGACACCTGACACAAACATGTATGGGGGAGTATGAACCACTTGAAGAGACAAAGAGGTGAAAAACTTCTGGTCGGTGTGCCAGTGGAACGAGTTTCCAAACAGGTGATGAGATCTCAACCTTGAAGGATGTGACTAATCATGAAGCGGAGGAAGATGAGAAACTTGAGGTCAATATTGCAGATGCGCTATCATATGCTGAGCCCTTGGCCCATAAACTATGGGAAGGTTTTACCCCACTAGAATTTGATGAAGCAACCAAACTTTTACAAGAAAATGTGGAAAGGAGAGTAGAGAGGTTGCAACTAAAGGCTGAGGTTTGAGGCTAGCCAAAAGCATGCAGCCCTATGTGTCTTAAAGATCAAGGATGTGCTACATGTGTTGGAGCACTTTCTAGAGGTAGTGTATATTTCTTCTTTCAACAACTAAACTCCTTCTATATAAGAAGTTGAAGTAGTTTTTTGTCTTTGAAGGCTATGCTCCTATGGCAGCTTATGTGGTGAAGTTCATCGAAAAAGTTTTTTCCTTGGTGTAGGAAGGTTAGGGTGGTGGAAGCCAATATTGAATCATGTTTGAGGACCTCCCACAAAAGTAGGAGGTTGGACCAAAGAGTTTCAGAGGTGGCAAAAAGAGGTAAAAAGACCCAAGAAGATGAGCAAGCTCCTATCATCATATCAGATGGTGAAAGCCAGGAAGAGGAGCTCTTGGACACCAACTATAGAAAGAGAGTGCTGGAGGACAAGAATTCGAAGGAGAGGCCAAAGCTAGAAATTAATAGCATGCCAAACAATCTCATGCAAAGTGGGTTTCTTAAAGGATCAAGGAGGTTGCAAGGATGCAGGGTCGGGTAGAGAAGCGAAGAGGTTCAACTTTTTCTATGATACATACAAAGTTTTGTCCCGGTACTAACGGTGAGTCGGGGGGTGGGGGTCAAAGTATTCATGTTCTTTCTTGGAATGTAGGGGGTTTGTGTGGTAGACTGAAATAGAAAGCATGCATGAGGGTGATCTTGAGGAGTCTACTGCAAGTGGTACTCCTCCAACAATAAAAAAAGTGGTCAAGATGAGAGCTGGTGGTTTGAGTGTAGGAAATCCAAGTTTTGATGTCTTTGCCAATTGCCTGTAGAAAGGTAAATTGGGTCCAAAATTCTAACTCATAAATCTTTGAAGGCCAAGGAGCTTCCTCGTGAAACAGAAGGATGTTTCATAGCATGAATTTGATAACTCCCATGCAATTTCGCTTACTCTAGGGTAGAGAGAAAAGCTTGGGATGAGTAGAGGGATGGGGAGGAGGGATGAGTAGAGGGGTGGGGAGGTGGGATGGGATTTAATTTCATCATTGCCCTCTTCTCAGGCTTCTTTGCCTCAGTGTATGGTTTTGATTTGGTAGCTGGACTAGTCTTAGCCTAGAAAGAGAGAATTAGTTGTCTAGAGTCGAAAGGGTGTCAGGGCTTCAGGGGTGATACGAGTTGTCCTAAGAAGAGCATCTGGTGGTGTACTTCCTTCAAAGCAAAACCATTCATCTTGCATGATGTAGTGATGGCTCGTAATTTGTACAGGAAGAGAATTAGAGTTTAGGAGGATATCTTGGATGAGAAGTCAGCTAGTAGGTTGTCTGTTGACCAAATTGTGGGGTGGGTGAAGCTTAACCTTGGGAAAAGGGATATGATGGAGGCGGTGATTGAGAGGATCTTTGAGGGGTGGCCTTCAAATATAGTCCCTGCTAAGTCGTGGAGGGAGGATCAATGGATTCTAAGGAGAACTTGGCTCAAGAAAATCATGTCAAGGTGTTTCTATTGCTGTCTGCTACTAGAAACACCTCTTTTTCAGGATCTGAATTAAAGATGGTCTTTGAGGTGAAGCGTGGTGGCACCAATGCCTTCGTACCATATGGAATAGATGTGTGTCTACTTTTCTATGTTGTGTGTTTACTATCTTTCACTTGTATTGTTCATGTATTCTATTTCCTTTTTAAGGTAGCAACAATGTATGTGCTCCATATACCCTTTCATTGTTCATCTACCTTTTAACTCAAAAATTTGTCCTCTAGGGCTTGAACCCTTGTTCCCTACTTCCTACACCTCCTTGTTCCTCTATGTTGTTGCACCATTATTCAGAAAGACCATTCCCTTCTCCATATCCAACCTTGTTGGTAGTTCAAAGCTGATAGGATGAAAGAGCCACTCAATTAATCTTGTTGACTCGGTGATTTCTACTTTATTGGGTCAAGGTGGGGAATTGCATGTAGGCAAGAGACATTGAGGAAGCTGATTTGGGCAAGGTTAAGATGCAGACATCATTGGATATAGGTGGGGAACTGCCCCTCTAAATGTTTCTTCAACTTTCTTCCAACTTGTTAGAAGGAAGCATGAGAGCTATTAGATTGATAGAGTAATGGAGCGTGATGGTAGCTTAGTCACCGACTTTTGGTATATCCTTGATGTGTTTTGGAATGAGCTTAGCACAGTGGTTAGTGTTTTCGGATGAGCTCAGTGCAATGGTTAGTGAAGAAGGAGGAGTTCTAACCACCTACGGGATCAGATTCTAGAGGCGAGGAGGAGGGCATTTGTTTGTCAAAGGTGTATTAAATGATTTGATTATTTTTAGAGGTATGGGTTAAAGCTGATGGCGCTGCCAGTTAGGTGGTCATAATGTAGATAGCTTTGAGATATTAGGTTGTGGCATGCGTATGCGTGGCCTTTGCTCTTGTAGTTAAGAGAAGTGTTGCCTTCCTCTCATATCCTATGCTCTTTTCATTCTGGTGGTGCTTGAAGCTTCAATTTAATCTGTAAAATCAAGCACTGAAGACACATTAAGTATATATTGTAAAATGTCATGACCCTTAATGAAGCCGTTTTGCTTTCCATCCACTAACTGCATGCATGAAATTTGCACCCTGATAGCCAACACTTTAGCATTTAATTTATAGGAGACATTAAGCATAGTGACATGCCTCCAATCACCAACTCTCAGCAACAACACCTGCTAGAATCCAATAACCAGATTTCCATTCCCATCCTGAACTCCATCAATCTACTCCTCCTGGTGGATGTGCTTTCTTTTGGTTGCCTGAAAAAACATTTTTGAGGGATAGTCTACCACATTCAGCCATAGCTATCTACTTAAAAATCTAGACCTTTAAACCTTAGCCAACTCCAAATCCTTAATGGCCAACTCACACTCCACCAACAAGGTGGAAATATATGCATCCCTGGGATTAGCCATTACATGTATATTTAGACTTTCTTGAATTACAGTCAATGAAGAATTATTCTTGCAAAATATGTCTCTTTCTTGCTTGGCCCATCTCTTAGCAAAACCATGGATACCTTGTATCCCAACATCACATCTAGTGCATGGTTCCACCACATTCTGCGTGGTTTCCTTTGACATAGCTCTAATCTTCCAAAAAAAATACTTATTCTATAAGCAACTATTGACAAATTTAAACGGCACATCTAGGGACCTCCCAATAGGCAAGGGAATGGAAAAGGTCCACATTAGAGGGGAATGATATGAAACCCTTGAGCTGGCAAACTTCCCCCCCATCGGAGCCTTCACTTGAGTAGTAAAATTTATCAAGATGACCCACCCTAAAGTGGCCCCCCTTTTGTGCCTAGGTGTGAAGCTTCGATGAGGTTAATAAATCTTTTGTACATTGTGCCTAAGGGGGAAGGAAGGGAGAGGCAGGAAAATAAAATTTAGGGAAAAAACCCAAATCTCTTTAAACGCCCCCAATTCGCCCAAATCTTAGCATCTCCTTCATCTACGCCAACATTGCCATCTTCCTCTTCTGCCACCACTGTAACTACTTTCAAGCTCAGGGTGTCTCCTCCCTCATCCTCATCAACTTTGCTTTTGGCCTTCTTTGGATCGCTTCCAGCTTTGCCGTCATCCTCCACTTTGGTCAACACGACAGCTTTCTCTAGGCTTGCACACTTTGGAGCTTCTAGATCCAGCTGACATTTGGATTTTGGCTACGGCTCGCTTGCCTAATCCTCCAGCTATATCACCTTTATATTCTTTGCATAGTGCGTGCCTCTTACATTCACTCCACCACTTTAAGGCTACACCTCCCCGTCCTTTGAGCTCTAGCCTTCATCTTCAATGTCATTGCCTCTGGAATGCGTGTAAGCACCTTAGGAGGGTACACTTTCACCCACCTCCTTATTATAGTCTTGGAAATTTCTTTTGAATCATACAGTTACATTTTTCTTTCAATATCTTCATTAGGGGGATCACTATGTAGAAATCCTATAATCACATGCGTTCAAGGCCTATTATAAAACCCCTTATCTATGAATTTTTTGTTGATAAAATGCACCCTTTTCCTATTCGATCTGTAAATTTTTTCCCAAAATCCTTTTTACGACACCCTTCTATCTATGGAAATGTGAGAAAAAATGAGATTAAATATGCCTTTATGTTGAACTCACGTGATACTCACATATATTATTGAGTGACTTCCTTGAGATATTTTTGCACTGAGCAACTGCGGCTCATGTTACTTGAACTTCATGATTTTCACAAGATGGATAGATTCAAATTTGGCCTTTTCTCTTCTTGGTTTTTTGTTTTAAGAAAAATTGGTGAATGTGCCAACTATTACATGGATCCCATGTGGACTGAAGATCTTTCCATTGTGATTATGTCTTGGCCTTTATGGTTGACTTTTGGCTCAACAATGAGCTATGAGTTGTGGGGCATTAGGGACAAGATACAATCCCTTGGAGTATTTAATCTATCTCTATCTTACATAATGTAATCATTCCATGGGGATTATGGCTTGGATTTTATGCTTGGCTTCTAGCTTATCAAAATGAGCTAGGGGTTATAGGGCATCAGGGTCAATTTGCAATCACTTCAAGGTCTAATATTTGGTCGAGAAAACGTTTTCTTGTGTGAATTTCATCTTATGGGAAATAAATATTTTTGATGGAAGGATAACAAAACATTATGTACATGATGCAATCACTTCATAAGCTACTACAATCTTTGCATGATGTACATGTATTCTACATGCTACATCTTTCCATGGGGGTTATAGCTTGGCTTTTATGCTTGACTTTTGGCTCAACATTGAGCTAATAGTTGTGGGACATTAGGGACAAGTTGTAATCCCTTTAAGTAATCATTAATAACAATAAGAAATATATTTTCTAAAGGTACAGATAGTGAAAATTTAGGTTTAGGATTGAAAGATTGAGTTTCTTGATTTCTTGAAATAGCTTATATCAGTATTCAATTGTTAATCTATTTTTATTAAACAAATATATTCTAATGTACAAAAGTCTTTTTGATGTGGTGTTTCATAACTCTAGCGATGTCGTACACTTGATCCATTAGATGCAATGCTAAAACCCAACGAATTAGAATGAGAGAAAACACGTACTAGAACACTTACAAGGCAAATTATAGCTCAACCTTTATGCCTGACTTTTGGTTTAACAATGAGCTATGAGTTGTGGGGCATCAGGGCCAAAGCTACAACCCCTTCAAGTATTTAAAATATATTTGCCTTATGCTTGACTTCTATATCATCAAATGATCCAGGGGCTATAGGGTATCAGGGCCAAGTTGCAATCACTTCAAGCAAGTTATCTTTGTATTACATATTGCAATTTATTTGGGATTATGGCTTGGCCTTTATGCTTGACTTCTAGCTTATCAGTGAGCTCAAAGTTTTGGGGCATTAGGGTAAAGTTGCAATCCTTCTACTTCCTACAATCATTCCACATGGATTATGGATTGGTCTCTATAAGATGGATAATTAGAATGATAGGAATCATAGGAAATAATCTCTCTACATTAATTAAAAAAAAGGTGTATCTTTATGCCACCCTTACATGTAGAATTCAACAAACTCTTAAACTACTTTACTCTAGGAGTTATTTGAGTAGCAAATGACCTTTGAGTTGTGGTAATTAGTGGTAAGCTACAATCGCTTGAATTGTGAGGCATCATGATGAAGCAAAAATCATCTATAGAAATGTTGTTTCAAGTCATTCTTCTTATAGTTTCATAAATGAAATGATTGAAGGAATGGCTAATTATGCTATTCTTGCTATACATTACAGCTTGCTATCAGTAAGATATCATGGCTCCTGAGATACAAGGACGTAAAAGTGATGATAGTAGAAATATATGTCACTATATTATTTGCATCTAAATGTAAGTGAAAAATTTTTCAAGGTATACTTCATGGCTTGGGTACTAGGATGCAAGCACACCTTCTTGGAAAAAAGAGTGGAAATATTAGAAAATGTTAGAGTCCTAATGTCCAATCTGTTAGATATCAATGCTCCACTCTTGTGTAACTACGCAGGAACCAGCTAACTCTACTTGTAAGACCCCCATATGAGGAGAAGGCATTTGAGTAGCTCAGTTATCCGGTAGGTCCTGGTTTGGACACCAGATGGGGGCCATGTGTGGCCTGATGGCTAGACAGCTTTAGATAGAGTTGGCACACTATGAACTAGGCTACATGCAAGTGTAGGAAGGCATCCCATGACTGACCGCACTGAGGGTAGACAGAGCATTTCCCAGGGCAGCCCACTTTCAAGAAGCGGGGCTTGTTTGGAGCCCTAGATCCTGGATGGCTGGGCCGAACGATAACCGTAGGTCAGTTGCTCTATTCTGTGCCACGGTCCTAATGTGTGGTTGGTGGCCTATTTTGGGACCGACCTCGAGTCAGCCGTTTTGGGCTGACTGGGTCAGTCTTCCAATTGGGTCTAACCGACTACGACTGGTGGCTATATAAGAGCAAGCCTGTGAAGCCCATATTCATCACTAGCTACAGCAATCCTAATTCCTTAGCATCCAGCTTCCGTCCTCTACTGTTTCTAGCATGCCAACAAAGCTTCTCACACAGGAGCGCACGGATGGGAGGCAGCACCATCTATTGTATCAGTTTTATAGTAATCAAATTTTTTATTCTCCATACTATCTGCTTTTCTCTCTTGCATACGAGATCCTATTATCTGTTGAGCACAGACATTGTATTGTTTTCTTACATGGTATCAAAGCTTGGGCTCTAGCAAGAAGACTTGGTAGTGTGTTTCTGTTTGCGAGCAGATTGTGAGAAATGGCCCAGCCCGCATGACTACAAATCCCACTGTTCGGCGAAAGCGAAAAGTTGGACGGCACTAACTATCCACTCTGGAAGTTCAAGGTGAAGACCATCCTAAGCGCATACGAGCTTTGGGATACTGCTACTGGGGTGGACGTGAAGCCGGTTGCGAGACCAAATCCAACCAATGCAGGACAATAGATAGTACTAACTGCGGATCAGATTCTCGCGTGGACAAGAAGAAATGCAGATGCACTGTGTTCTATTGTCTATAGTGTTAGTGATTCTGTCATGGCGTTAATTCAACATGTCACCACAGCGGAGGAGGCATGGACGGTCTTGAAAAATTAGTACGAGACCATGAATCAGACGCGTATTCAAAATCTGGAGACTGAACTTGCGAACGAGAAATTATTTGAGTCTGAAATGGCAGAGAAGTTCATCACCAGGGTGAAGAATCTGCATGATTAGATGACTGCGATTGGCATCACCATCACCAGCGAGAATCTAGCATGAAGGTGCATACGGATTCTCCCACCAAAGTACGATGATCTTGTTATGGTGCTGAATACGGAGAATAGAAATCCGCCCCTAAGACCGTATTAGATAATTCGGGAAAAACATAATTCCCAGAATGGCAGTTTTGGAAGAAATTGTAGCCTTTCTCCATGAAAAAACAGGAGGAATATATGAAAATAGACTAGATTTCCATTCATGAAGTATGTAATATCTACTACATTCTCAAATAATAAATAGAATATCAGTGTCTAAACTGCGTTATCATCAAGAAAATAATAAACTTCGAAATCCATTTGAGTGAGATTCATCTCGTGAGCCATAGTGGTGTTCAAAAACACCTTCATAATAGCTCTCTAGAATTTCCATTGATATTGAAACTCGCTTTGTTGTGAGCATTCTCATTTGAAAATGTCCAAAACACCGTTTAAAAAATACAAAGAGTGTAATTGATAGCCATGAATATTGCAATGACAACATGCAAGCTCTTTAACTTGACCAAGTGTTTTTAGAGGACAATGAATGCAAGATATGTAGTTGATGTAAAATCAATGGGCAATGACAAGCATTTAATGTAAAATTAGGTGGCAATGACAATCATTTATCGTGCACTTTCAATGTTTAGACTGACTAGCATGATTGTAAAAGGATAACTTTACATGTCATGTTTATTACTCATTGCGAAGGAAAAAATACACTTTAGGATGAAAACATAACAGCTTGTTGATGCACCATTGAAAGCCTTGAAATAAATCATGATTACAAAGAAACTCTCAATTTCTAGCCCCGGCGGGGAGAATGGCACCAATGCCAGCTCTGCACAATCCATTGGAAAGAATGGCATGAGGGACTCCGTCAAATTACTCCATTATGAATGTAGTTATGAACATGTTTGCATATTATTCACACACAACAATTACGCACCAATTTACACAACTAGAAAGAAAGTAGTAATTTCCATAAGTAATGATTGCACAAAGAAATACAATGTTATTATTCAAAACTCATAGTCTGCAAATAGCTCCTCTCCTACATGTATATCATCTATGGATCCAATACAAATATGACCATATTCTGCAATATCTATGTTCATCATGGGGTCATACCAAGGTGGAAAGTTAGGAGAAAATACATAACTAACGTTTGGCTTTGCATATGGTATTTCCATTGCTGTTAATAAACCCTGCCACATTGCCATATTGAACATCACCAACAATATGCACCATATCTTTCATAGGGATAGTAGGGTCCTCTTGGATGGAGTACTTCTTTAGCCTTGGATGAACTTGACATAATTCCTTCCAGTCTCTGTAGGAGTACTTGTCAACTCCATAATGGAGAATAGTAGTCCCTATCTTGATGAATTCATGCACAAACAAGCCCAAGCCAGCACCTATAATGGTTGACTCATGCACCTCGAAAGTCACATTTTTTATCTAGAACACTTCGTTGATAGGGATAGGTAACTTTGGTGGTCTGAATGGATCTCATTTTGGTATGTACCTACTCAAGCATGATTTGAATGCATATCTCTCTACATCAAAAAAGACAATTCCAATTACCTACAACAACAGTTATATAGACTTGAGATAAAATGAAAAAACACTTTGATATCTGTACCTACATGGAAATCACGCATTCTGTATTTGGTTTATGTAGGCCTTAGAAATGTGTTTCTTGATATAGAGACCTTTGTACCCTAGGTCTATAGCCAATTGAGAAACTTGCATAGCATTCATGCTAGAGAGTTGTGGAGCATTCCTTAAAAGTCTTATTTGGGATGCATTGAGTTCAAGCACTTGGCCATCACCACCATGGGTTGACTAGGGTGTACACCCTTTGGTTCGGTATTTTCACCTATATCCCTCTCTCTTAGTTGATCGACAAGAGGAAGATTTCTTGTTTTATATTCCATTATTGACCATGCATGACTTTCCTCCCTCCATTCATCAATTACTTTCTGGACAAGGTTGAAATCCTTATGCCCCTCCATCACAAGTAATTGTCCATAGCGATTTGTCTCGATCATGATGCGCACATCTTTAGCCTCATTGAGTTGTAGTAAGGCATCAACTCTCCTAGTAGAGTATTATCATCCTTGTCTTGTACATCAAACGTTGAATAAAATATGCAATTTGACAGAGGGCTAATGCAAGCCTTGTATGGGGAGTCATCAACAAGGATTGTCTTTCTTGCATCACATCCAAATGCCTTTGAGATTTTTGCTAAGGGTCTGAACATTGCCTCAACACCAACCTTGTCGGGCTTATTTATCCTCGTCTTACTATAAGTGTAGCATCCTTGCTGAGACCATATAACAAAATAAAGGGAGGCTTTCATTTGCATAATTTTGCAGTCCTACCATATCAAGTACGTTATGCTCCATTGCAATTGACCAGATACGTACATTAAATCTTTGTAGCAAGATTCTAAGGAATTCTATGCACCCAAGATGAACAACCGTATAAATAATTTTGTCATGCATAATAGATGGATGTATTGGCGACTTGAATAGGTAGTGACTCAATAGCAAGCCATTCAAGTCTAATATGATTGTTATTCTTGGCATATCCAAAGAAATTGTATGTGGATGTAGATCCGAATTCTCTTTGAAGTTACTAGCTTTTGACTCATCCAAATTGTTAGGTGCTACGTTTTCATACATGTTTGCAACAACAATAAGATTATCTAGTCTTATCCCCAATGTTGAGATAGTATGTTCATCCATGTTCTCTTCTAAAAGTATAGGATTAATGATATTCCTTGCAATTGTCTCCATTTTTTGTGTTATGTTTTCTTCTATACCCCCTATATCGATCACATCATTAATAGTCCCCATTTTGGATGGTATGTTGTCCTCTACATTTGTTGTCCTCTACATTGATAGTCCCCATTTTGGGTGGTATGTTGTTTGCTACAATAGCACCTGATGCACTCCTTGATGATGCCATGCTTCACAACCGCCTCTTCTTCATACTCATCATCCTCATCCTCATCCTCATCCATTGGTGTTATTCTCCAATTATTCGCATGAGGTTATGGACAATGGCACCAGTGCCATTCATTACATGGATTGAAGAGAATTGCACTAGTGCCATTCCCCATTCTCCATGTGATGAATGTCAATAGTTCCATACTTCCCACCATAATTTGATTATTTGGAGAATGGCACCAGTGCTAAACTTCACAACTTCTTATGATCATTTGGAGAATGTCACTAGAGTCATCCTCCATGTAGACTTTTCACCAGATGTTAATAGCACTAATGCTAATGTTCATGTGAGTTTGTAGAGAGTGGCATTGATGCCATTATTCAGATGCCAAGGTTGTCACATGAGATTTTTCTCATAAAAATTTTGGAGGAACCTTAATAAATGATGATTAGAGATTGGTATTCGTTCCATTCCCCACAACACATGATGGTTGGACAATGGCACCAGTGCCATTCTCCACAACATCATATGATTATTTGAAGAATGTTATAAGTGTTATTCTCTGTTCTCCATGTGATGAATGACACTGGTACCATTGTCAACAACACCATATGATTATTTAGATAATGGCACCAGTGACATTCATCACATGGATTTTTTACGATGGCACCAATGCCATCCTCCATTCTCCATGTGATGAATGGCACCAATGTCATTCTCTAAGTAACCACATGATGTTTTGGAGAACATCACTAGTACCATTATCCTCAAATTCATTTGAGCACTAATGCCAATCTCAATGGGAGTTTGTAGCCATACTCCATGAGAGTATGTGAAGAATCCTGCATGAGAGTTTGTGAATAGTGGAATTGGTGCCATCCTCCATGATGTTGGTTCCATTCTCCACAACAATTCTATTCTCCACAACACATGATGGTTGGAGAATGGCACCTCCACAATATCATATGATTATTTGGAGAATGTCACCAGTGTTATTCTCTACTCTCCATGTGATGAATGGCACTAATGTCATTCTCAACCACATCATATGATTATTTGGTGAATTGCACTAGTACCATTTCCCACAACACCATCAGACTTTTTGGAGAATGACACCACTGACATTCATCACATGGATTGTGGAGGATGGGACCAATGCCATTCTCCATTCTCCATGTGATAAATGGCACTGATGCCATTCTCCAAGTAACCTCATGATGTTTTGGAAAATGGCACCAATGCCAATATCCTCAAATTCATCTGTGAAATAATTCCAATCTAAATGGGAGTTTGTGGAGAATGGCACCCATGCCATACTCCATGAGAGCTCGTAGAAGTTGGTAGTGGTGTCATCCTACATGACCTCGTGGATAATGACACTAGTGCCATTCATCCCATGGATTGCCAAGAATGGAACAAGTTCCATTCTCTAGATATCAAAGTTATCCTACCAGTGGAACACAAAACATGACATCAGGGTTATCACATTAGAGTCTTCACAAATAATATGTATAGGAACCTAACACATGATGACTATAGAATGGTACTAGTGCCATTGGTGACAACACTTTATGATTATTTGGAAAATGGCACCAGTGACATTCATCACATGGATTGTGGAGGATGGAACCAATGCCATTCTCCATTCTCCATGTGATGAATGGAACTCGTGCCATTCCCCAAATATTCATATAGTGTTGTGAACAATGGCACCAGTGCCATTCTCTAAAACTACATCTAATCTTTTGGTGATAATGGTCCACTCATGATGGTAGGATAATGGTACTAGTGTCATTTTCCAAAAAATCATTTGATGTTGTGTAGAATTCCCATTATCATACTAGTGGAGCATAACACATGATGGTCGGAGAATGGCACTGGTGCCATTGTCCAAAAAATCATATGATATTATGGAGAATGGCACCGGTGTCATTCATCACATGGATTGTGGAGAATGGCACCAGTGACAATATTCATGCTCCATGTCATGAATGGCACTAACATCAATCTCCATTACATCATATGATTCTTTGAAGAATTGGCACTAGTTCCATTCTCCACAATTTCATCTGATGATCCTTGAGAGAATGCTAGAACAACATATCTCCATGTGAGTTTGTGGAACTAGTGACAATTACCACATGGATTGTGGAGGATGGAACCAATGCAATTCTCTATTCTCCATGTGATAAATGGCACTGATGCCATTCTCCGAGTAACCACATGCCAATTTTGGAGAATGGTACCAGTGGCATTCTCCTAAAATTCATCTGAGAACTAATGCCAATCTCAATGGGAGTTTGTGAAGAATGGCACCAGTGCCATTCCATGAGAGTATGTGGAGAGTCATGCATGAGCATTTGTGGATAGTGGAATTGGTTCCATCCTACATGATGTTGGTTTCATTCTCCACAACACATGATGGTTGTAGAATGGCAGTGGTGCCATTCTCCACAACATCATATGATTATGTTGAGAATGTCACTAGCCATTCTCAACCACATCATATGATTATTTGGTGAATGACACTGGTACCATTGTCCACAACACCATCTGATTATTTGGAGAATGGCACCAGTAACATTCATGACATGCATTGTGGAGGATGGAACCGATTCTATTCTCCATTCTCCATGTGATGAATGGCAGTGGTGTCATTCCCCAAATATTCATATAGTGTTGTGGACAATAGCACTAGTACCATTCTCTAAAACTACATCTGATGGTAGGATAATAGTACTAGTTTCATTTTCCAAATAATCATCTGATGTTGTGTAGAATGTTCATGATCCTACTAGTGGAACATAACACATGATGTGAGGTTATCACATTAGAGTCTTCCCAAATAATATGTATAGGAACCTAATACATGACGACTATAAAATGGTATTGGTGCCATTGTCCACAACTCCATCTAATTATTTGGAGAATGGCACCAGTGCCATTCATCACATGGATTGTGGAGGATGGAACATGCCATTCTCCATTCTCCATTTGATTAATGGTAGTGGTGCCATTCCCCAAGTAACCACATGATGTTTTGGAGAATGGCATCAGTGCCATTCTCCTCAAATTCATCTGACCATAATGCCAATCTCAATCGGAGTTTGTGAATAATGGCACCGGTTCCATACTCCATGGGTGTATGTGGAGAATCCTACATGAGAGTTTGTAGATAGTGGAATTGGTGCCATCCTCCATGATGTTGTCAAGAATGGCACCTGGCTCATTCAACTATGGATTTAAGAGGATGGCACCAGTGTCATTCTCCAGGTGCCAACGTTGACACATGAGAGTTTTCTCATAGGAAATTTGAGAGCAACCTAACACATGATGGTTGGAAAATGGTAGTAGTTCCATTCTCCACAATAGAGCTATTCTCCACAACACATGATCATTCGAGAATGGCACCGATGCCATTCTCCAAAACATCATATGACTATTTGGAGAATGTTACCAGTGCTATTCTCTGTTCTCCCTGTGATGATGCCATTCTCAATCACATCATATGATTATTTGGTCAATGGCACTGGTACCATTGCCCACAACATCATCTGATTATTTGGAGAATGGTATTAGTGACTGTCATCACATGAATTGTGGAGGATGGCACCAATGCCATTCTCCATTCTCCATGTGATGAATGGTACCAGTGTCATTCTCAAAGTAAACACATGATGTTTTGGAGAATGGCACCAGTGCCATTCTCCTCATATTCATGAGGACTAAATCCAATCTGGATGGGAGTTTGTGGAGAATGGCACCGGTGCCATACTCCATTAGAGCAAGTGGAGATTAGCAGTGGTGTCATACTACATGACCTTGTGGAGAATGACGCCAGTGCCATTCATCACATGGATTGTCGAGAATGGCACAAGTTCCATTCTCCAAATGTCAAACATAACAAATGATGGTTGGAGAATGGCAGTGGTGCCATTGTCTAAAAACTCATATGATATTATGGAGAATGACACAGATTCCATTCTCCATAGCACATGATGGTTGGAGAATGGCACTAGTGCCATTCTTCACATCATCATATGATTATTCCGAGAATGTCACGAGTGCTATTCTCTATTCTTCATGTGATGAATGGCACTGATGTCATTCTCAACCACATCATATGATTATTTGGTCAATCGCTCTAGTACCATTGCCCACAATACCATCTGATTTTTTGAAGAATGGCACTAGTGACATTCATCACATGGACTGTGGAGGATGGCACCAATGCCATTCTCCATTCTCCATATGATGAATGGCACTGATGCCATTCTCCTCAAATCCATCTAAGAACTTATGCCAATCTCAATGGGAGTTTGTGGAGAATGTCACCGGTGCCATACTCCATGAGAGCTTCTAGAGATTGCCAGTGGTGCCATCCTACATGACTTTGTGCAGAATGACACTAGTGCTATTCATCACATGGATTGCCGAGAATAGCACAAGTTCCATTCTCCATATTTCAAAGTTATTCTACTAGTGGAACACAAAACATGATGTTAGGGTTATCACATTAGAGTCCTCCCAACTACTATGTATAAGAACCTAACACATGATGATGATAGAATTGGTACTAGTGCCATTGTCCATAACTCTTTGTGATTATTTGGAGAATGGAACCAGTACCATTCATCACATGGAGTGTGGAGGATGGAACCAATTCCATTCTCCATTCTCCATGGGATCAATGGTACTGGTGCCATGTCCCAAATATTCATATATTGTTGTGGGGACAATGGCACCAGTGCCATTCTCTAAAACTAAATTTGATCTTTTGGTGATAATGGTTCTAACTCATGATGGTAGAATAATGTTACTCGTGTCATTATAATCATCTGATATTGTGTAGAATGTCCATTATCATTCCAGTGGAACATAACAAATGATGATTGGAGAATGGCACTGGTGCCATTGTCCAAAAAATCATATGATAGTATGGAGAACGGGACTGATTCCATTCTCCACAGCACATGATGGTTGGAGAATGGAACAAGTGCCATTCTCCACAACATCATATGATTATTCCGAGAATGTCACCAGTGCTATTCTTTGTTCTCCATGTGATGAATGGCACTAATGTCATTCTCAACGACATCATATGATTATTTGGTCAATTGCTCTAGTACCATTGCTTACAACACCATCTGATTTTTTGAAGAATTACACCAGTGACATTCATCACATGGACTGTGGAGGATGGCACCAAGACCATTCTTTAGTATCCATGTGATTATTGGCACTGATGCCATTCTCCAAGTAACCACATGATGTTTTGGAGAATGGCACCAGGGCGATTCTCCTCAAATTCATAGGAGAACTAATGCCAATCTCAATGAGAGTTTGTGGAGAATGCCATTGGTGCCATACTCCATGAGAGCTTGTGGACATTGCCAGTGGCACCATCCTACATGACCTTGTGGAGAATGACACTACTGTCATTCATCACATGGATTGCCGAGAATGGAAAAAGGCCCATTCCCAATGAATATGTATAGGAACCTAACACATGATGCCTATAGAATGGTACTAGTGCCATTGTCCACAACACTTTAGGATTATTTGGAGAATGGCACCAGTACCATTCATCATATGGATTGTGGAGGATGGAACCAATGCCATTCTCCATTCCCATGTGCTGAATGGAACTGGTGCCATTCCTCAAATATTCATATAGTGTTGTGGACAATGGCACCAGTGCCATTCTCTAAAACTACATCTGATCTTTTGGTGATAATGGTTCTAACTCATGATGGTAGGATAATGGTACTAGTGTCATTTTCCAAATGATCATTTGATGTTGTGTAGAATGTCCATCATCCTACCAATGGAACACAAAACATGATGTCAAGGTTATCACATTAGAGTCTTCCCAAGTAATATGTATAGGAACCCAACACATGATGGACTATAGAATGGTACTAATGCCAATGGTTGTTCTAGATGACTTCTCACCTTCTCCCTCGACTTGTGTCCCACCATCCCCATTTAATCACCTCCACTGCCTGTTCCGACACCTCCTTGTTTTTCTCCTAAAGTCGTCTCTTTATCCCTAATGTTTGATGTTCCATCTGACCTTATTTCTTTCTCATCTATTGTTTCCTCCTCACCAGTCCCTCTAGCCTTCTCTTGCACTATGTTGTGAGACACTTGAGAGCTTGATCTCTCAACATCATTTTTCTTGGTTCTTTTAGAAACTTTTCTCTTCTTATTATTATCTTGCTTTATCCATTTTGTTACCAAATCAAAGCCTTCTGCTATCTGTTGATTGGTATAATTTTTTGGCTCAATATTTCAACCCCTAGTTATTATCGTGTCCTCTTCATGCTCGCATGATCAAAACATGCAGGATCCAACTGATACCACATTCCCACCCAATGTTTGAATTTTGAGATAAGGATGTTACCCTTAATCTCCTTAACTTGTCCAACATTTTAAAAAGTTGTTCCTTGGATGTTCACGAAACAATGTGCTTTATGGAGTCTTTGGAGTTCGTTTTGTATATATCTGAATACCATCCTCTTCCAAAACTAACTCCATCATAAAATGACACCTCTCTAACCTTTCTCTTTCCCTTGCTAACCATTATTGCAATCTTCTGTTAACAAAATAATCAAGGGAAACTATATTACAAAAATGAACAATCCAAATGGATAGAACAACCATAAAATGTATAATAGAAAATCATAAATGTAGTAGGAAATATTACAACCACATTGCAAAATTTTATTAACAAAAGAACCTAGGTGAAGGATGGTATTATAGCCATCCTCCAACAATTATATGATGTTGTGAAGAGTGCCACCAATGCCATTGAACAAATGGATTGTGAGTTTGTGGATAATGGCACTAGTGCCATCACCTAACCTTGTAGAGAATAGCACTGATGCCAATCTATAAGTGAGTATGTCTAGAATGGCAACGGTGCCATGCATCACAATATGGCATTGGTGCCACTCTCCAGATGTCAAGGTTGTTACGGATCATGGTTGGAGAAAGACACTGGTGCCATTCTCCACAATATCATATGATTATGTGGATCATGGAGCCAGTGCCAATGATCTTTTGATTTTCCAATAATCATATGTTGCCAATGATCTCAAAGTTCTAAAAAGGTTTTAAAATGAGGCTAGATGGTCAAAGTTTAGCCATGTAGTGATTAATCTCGTGGATTGCACACAATGATTCTGGTCCCATTCCCTAGACATCAATGTTGTCATAGATGATGGTTAGAGAATGGCACTGGTACCATTGTCCACCACAGATATGATTATGATATTGAGACTGGCACCTGTGCCATTAAGGATTGAGGAGCTGGCACAAGTGCCATTCTCCATGTATTAAGGACATCGGTGCCATTCTTCAAATATTCATATGATGTTGTGGAGAATGGCACCAGTGCCATTCTCAAAACTTCAACTCATATAGAATTTAAATGACTCCATGTATGTCAAATTGTCACAGATGATGGTTGGAGAATGGCACTGGTGCCATTCTTCACAACACCATATGATTATATTGAGACTGGCACCTGTTCCTTTAATCACAAGGATTGAGGAGACTGGCACCAATGCCATTCTCCATTCTCCAAGTGATGAATGACATTGGATTGAGAAGAATGGCACACATGGATTGAGGAGAATGCCGCATATGGATTGAGGAGAATGACACCAATGCCATTCTCCATTCTCCATGTGATGAATGTCATTGGATTGAGGAGAATGACACCAGTGCCATTCTCCATTCTCCATGTGATGAATGGCATTGGATTGAGGAGAATGACATGTGGATTGAGGAGAATGGCACCATTTCCAATCTCCATTCTCCATTTGATGAATGGCATTGGTGCCATTCTCCAAATATTCAAATAATCTTCTCTCTCTCTCTCTCTCTCTCTCTCTCTCAATTGGTCAAAACCTTATCCATATGGTGATAACCAATGAAGTGTTTTATGGCCAAATCTTTTTCTTATGGTGGAAATCAATTGCATGAATGGCATTGGTGCCATTCTTCAAATATTCATATGATGTTGTAGAGAATGATGCCAGTTCCATTCTCCAAACTTCAACTCATATAGAATTCAAATGATTCCTTGTATGTTAATGTTGTCACAGATGATGGTTAGACAATGGCACTGGTGCCATTTTCCACAACACCATATGATTATATTGCAACTGGCACCTATGCCATTAATCACAAGGATTGAGGAGAATAGCACCAGTGCTATTCTCCATTTGATGAATGGCATTGAATTGAGGAGAATGGCACACATGGATTTAGGATAATGACACCAGTGCCATTCTCCCTTCTCCATGTGATGAATGGCATTGGATTGAGGAGAATGACATACATGAATTGAGGAGAATGGTACCAATGCCATTCTCCATTTTGCATTTGATGATTGGCATTTCTCCCTTATCCATGTGATGAATGGCATTGGATTGAGGAGAATGACATACATGAATTGAGGATAATGGTACCAATGCCATTCTCCATTTTTCATTTGATGATTGGCATTGATGTCATTCTCTAAATATTCATATAATGCTCTCTCTCTCTCTCTCTCTCTCTCTCTCTCTCTCTCTCTCTCTCTCTCTCTCTCTCTCTCTCTCTCTCAATTCGTCAAAACTTTTTCTAGATAGTGATAACCTATGAAGAGTTTTATGGCCAAATCTTTTTCTTATGGTGGAAATCGATTGCATGAGGCCAAAGGATTAAGCCATGGTGGCAAATGGTCAAACATTTAATGCCATATAATCCAAATATTATGGCCCTAAGGTTTGAAATAACCTATGAAGTGTTTTATGGCCAAATCTTTTTGTTATGGTGGAAATCAATTGCACGAATGGCATTGGTGCCATTCTTCAAATATTCATATGATGTGGAGAATGACACTAGTTCCATTCTCCAAACTTCAACTCATATAGAATTCAAATGATTCCTTGTAATTCAATGTTGTCACAAATGATGGTTAGAGAATGGCACCGGTGCCATTGTCCACAACACCATATGATTTGCGACTGGCACCTCTGCCATTAATCACAAGGATTGAGGAGAATGGCACCAGTGCCATTCTCCATTCTCCGTGTGATGAATGGCATTGGATTGAGGAGAATGGCACACATGGATTTAGGAGAATGACACACATGTGAGGAGAATGACACCAGTGCCATTCTCCATCCTCCATGTGATGAGTGGCATTGGATTGAGGAGAATGACACCAATGCCATTCTCCCTTCACCATGTGATGAATGGCATTGGATTGAGGATAATAACATACATGAATTGAGGAGAATGGTACCAATGCCATTCTCCATTCTCCATTTGATGATTGGCATTGGTGCCATTCTCCCAATATTCATATAATGTTCTCTCTCTCTCTCTCTCTCTCTCTCTATATATATATATATATATATATATATATATATATATATATATATATATATATATATGACTCTCTCTCTACCACCAACCACCTCTCTGTCTCTCTCTCTCTCTCTCTCTCTCTCTCTCTCTCTCTCTCTCAATTGGTCAAAACCTTTTCCATATAGTGATAACCTATGAAGAGTTTTATGGCCAAATCTTTTTCTTATGGTGGAAATTGATTGCATGAGGCCAAAGGATTAAGCCATGGTGGCAAATGCTCAAACATATAATGCCATATGATCCAAATATTATTGCCCTAAGGTTTGAAAAGGTCTAAAAATCTTAGGTCATAGTGTCCAAAAATTAGGCTAGATGGTTAATATTTTAACCATATAGTGATTAATCTCATGGATTAACACAATGGTTCAGGTCTGATTCCCTAGATGTCAATGTTGTCAAAAATGATGGTTAGAGAATGGCATTGGTGCCATAGTCCACCACACCATATGATTATAATATTGAGACTGACACATGTGCCATTAATCACAAGGATTGAGTAGAATGGCACCAGTGCCATTCTCCATTCTCTGTGTATGAATGGCACTAGTGCCATTCTTCAAATATGCATATGATGTTGTGGAGAATGGCACCAGCGCCATTCTCCAAACTTCAACTCATATAGAATTCAAATTATTTCATGTATGTCAAATTATCACAGATGATGGTTAGAGAGTGGCACTGGTGCCATATGATTATATTCAGAGTGGCACCTATGCCATTAATCACAAGGATTGAGGAGAATGTCACAAGTCCCATTCACCATTCTCCAGTCTCCATGTGATGAATGGTATTGCCTTGAGGAGAATGGCACACATGGTTTGAGGAGAATGACACACATGGATTGAGGAGAATGACACCAGTGCCATTCTCAATTCTCCATGTGATGATTGGCATTGGATTGAGGAGAATGACACCAGTGCCATTCTCCATTCCCCATTAGATGAATGGCATTGGATTAAGGAGAATGACACACATGGATTGAGGAGAATGGCACTAGTTCCATTCTCTATTCTCCATTTGATGAATGGCATTGGTGCCATTCTCAAAATATTCATATAATGTTCTCTCTCTCTCTCTCTCTCTCTCTCTCTCTCTCTCTCTCTCTCAATTGGTCAAAACCTTATCCATATAGTGATAACCTATGAAGAGTTTTATGGCCAAATCTTTTGGTTATGGTGAAAATCAATTGCATGAGGCTAGAGGATTAAGCCATGGTGGCAAATGGTCAAAAATATAATGCCATATGGTCCAAATATTATGGCTCTAAGGTCTAAAAAGGTTTTAAAATCTTAGGACATAATGTCTAAACATCAGGCTAGATGGTCAAAACTTTAGCCATTTATTGATTAATCTCATGGATTACACACAATGGTTCAGGTCCCATTCCCTAGATGTCAATGTTATCGTAGATGATGGTTAGAGAATGACACCAGTGCCATTGTCCACCACACCATATGAGTAAAATATTGATATTGTCACCTATGCCATTAATCACAAGGATTGAGGAGTGTGGCACCAGTGCTATTCTCCATTCTCTATGTATGAATGGCACTAGCGCCATTCTTCAAATATTCATATGATGTTGTGGAGAATGGCACCAGTGCCATTCTCCAAAGTTCAACTCATATAGAATTCAAATTATTCCATGCATGCCAAATTGTCACAGATGATGGTTAGAGAATGGCACTGGTACCATTGTCCACCTCTCTCTCTCTCGGTCAAAACCTTATCCATATGGTGATAACCTACGAAGAGTTTTATGGCCAAATCTTTTACATATGGTGGAAATCGTTTGCATGAGGTCAAAGGATTGAGCCATGGTGGCAAATGGTCAAAACTATAATGGCATATGGTCGAATTGTTATGGCCCTAAGGTCTAAAAAGGTCTAAAAATCTTAGGTCATAAGGTCTAAAAATCAAGCTAGATGATCAACTCCATGTGATGAATGGCATTGGTGCCATTCTTCAAATATTCATATGATGTTGTGGAGAATGGCACCAGTGCCATTCTCCAAACTTCAACTTGCCTTGTGAAAAAAATTCAAAATTAGGCGGGAAATTTGAATTTAGAATTCAAAACTTTCTTCAAATTTAAAAATTTAAGTTCAAAAAATTATAATGTCAAAATGGAACATTTCAATTTTGAATTTGAATTTGCATTTGCAATACAATTTCAATTTGAAGTTGAGAGAGCTAGAGAGAGTGAGAGAGGGCGAGAGAGAGAGAGAGAGAGAGAGAGAGAGAGAGAGAGAGAGAGAGAGAGGTGTGAGAGAGAGCGTGAGCAGCGTGAGAGTTGCACGAGAGAGAGAGAGAGAGAGAGTAGTTGCAGCAAAGAGTAGCTTTAGGAGAGAAGAGAGCATAGTAGGGAGAAGGGAGTGTAGGAGGGAGAGGAGAGCATCATAGGAGAGAAGAGAGTGTAGGAGGAGGAATTTGATGAAACCAATTCGTAGGACGAGAGTCAAGAAAGCAAAATCCCAAGATGCCAAACCTACGTATCGATTCACCTCTTGCCAAACGGATCATTATCGCCTCCCTTCGGTTTCTAAACTTCTTGTGGATTGCACGGATGAAACCAGCAGCTTCTCAAATCTTGTGAAGATTTGACATGACAAGTAGCACATATCGATTCTGGACTATGGATGCAGATTTTGAGAGGAGGATGACGATGATGAATTTTGGGAGCAGGCTGCAAAATGACGATAATGAATTTTGGGAGCTCGGCCAACGGTGCAAGAAAGGGTAGGGAAAGAGCACCTACGGAATAGGGTGCTTCATCCTGCTCAACCCGAGGGAGAAAGGGTAGGGAAAGAGCACCTACGGAACAGGGTGCTTCATCTTGCTCAAATCATGGCCTGCTGACGATGATATCGTTCAAGCTGGGCCTAAAAGCTCCCACGAATTATGCACTGGAGGGTTCCATTGCCATTTTTGTGCCAGCATTCAATAGGTTGTTTGCTCCTTGGTGGAGGGATGATGCGAGCGGGCTCTGTGTAGGGATAACCAGGTTCACTAACAGGGGGCATATTGTGAGAGCAATTTTGGAGATAATGTGTTTTCAGGCCAAGGAAGTGCTGTGGAGGAATGGACAGAGGTGCGAGAGGCAACTGAGGCAGCCTGGGGAATACAGAGCCCGAGGGCAGAGATGGAGAGGCAGGAGAAGGGGCGAGTAGCTAGCATTGAGCAACACCCACTTGTTGTAGTTTAGCTACATTTACATATCACACAAAGAATTAGCTCACACACACTTGCATTGCTCTCGAAATTCAGGATGTTGAATTTTGAGAGCAGAATGACGATGTTGTGAGCTTGGATGATGAATTCGGGAGCCAATTTTAATTCATTGAAGGGGAGCATGGATGACGAAATTGAGATGTTGATTTGTTGAAGGGAGCAGGCCGTGCGGATTTTGACAGGCTTGGAGGGAGAGGAGGTAAGGTCTTTTGATTTTTTTAGGGTTCTTTTTTTTTATCATTGCTTTTTTTTTTTGCTTTGGTTTTGTTTTCATAAAACATTGCCTAATTAATAGTGGGCCTAGGCTTGGGATTTGAGCAATCATAGTGGCCACTAAAGGAAAATTCAAAATATTATTCTTCAAGCTATGTTGAAGAGTAATACTTGGACCCTCATCTTGAAAAATCTTTGACTTTGCCTCTTAAGAGGTGGATTATGGTAATCATCCAAATTGATTACCACTTCTTTACGCTTTCTCATCTAGTCATCGAGAACATTTGGACACCTCCTAGAAACTACTCCTCTCTTGGTAATACTCTTCTAGTTGTCTTTCTAGGAATTTTTTCGGCTTGTTGTTGCTCGTCTAAATGTTGATCCTCCTAGGTATTGGATCTCTACCTCCACCAACTTAATGGAACGGACTGCTCAAAGCTCTCCAAGGCATAAACTATCCTTTTAATTGTGGAAAAGTACCTATGGATAGATGCCAAGTACAAAATATTCAAATAAACTATGCCTTTCTTGCCTTAATTGCATGTAGCCCAGAACAAAATTTTGCTATGATGGCTACGTGCACCTTAATAGGCCACTGAACCCTCTATACTCTTGTTCAACTTCTCCCACTGGTGGTATTCACCATCTTGACCTAATAAGATTCATGCACTCCATGAGTAGCTAATTCAGCATTCAATGAGTTCCTCAATTGATAATGCTTCTTACACACCCCTTGTACTTAAAATCCCCTCATGCACAAAGCATAGGTGCTAGTGAGTGGAGTAAATAGGAGGATCCCCTCTAATGGAATTCATTCTCTTGTGGTTGGTACAACCTTGCTATCTATAAAACCTGAGTGGGAGAGCCTCTAATGGACTTCCTTCTCTTGTGCTTGGTCCAACCTTGCTATCTCTAAAATCTAGCTGAAGTCAATCTTAGGGTATTCAAACTTAACAAAGTGTCAAGGTTCGACTCAACAAAGTATCAAGGTTCGACTGAACAAAGGATCAAGGTTTAGCCATTGTAGCCATCCATTGACTTTCCCCTTTGACCAAGGGGTTTGCATTGATGGAAGTTTTCAACTATAGTGAGACACTTGCTCCCATAGCTCAAATAAAGGCAATACCAATGATAATTGCAATGGTAGCTTACTCAAAATGGTACATCTTCTAGATGGACATGAAATGAGAATTTTTAAATGGAGATATCAAGGACATTTATATGAGAGAAGCCACCTAGATTTTGAATGTAGGGTGACCAAACGAGGAAAGTGTGCATAGTCTCAAAAACATTGTATGACTTGAAATAGGCCCCTTGAGCATCATACCAATGGATCTATGACTCCTTTGGAAGAATCGTCTTGATATAGAGTGCATAAGATGTAAACATCTATCAAGAATCATCTTGATATAGAGTGCATAAGATGTAAACATGAATCTTCATTCAAAGGGGCCCCAGAAATAAATGATGATTTTATACATTGATGATTTGATCATAAAACAACCCATGATTACGCTAGCTCACCATGTCAATGATATTGATATCCATGTCACGGTAAAACCTAACCGTTCCAAAATTCTTGATCAAAACCCTCATCCTCATTCTCACAATGTATATCTCATAGAAATTAGAGTATCCAAACTATGCAAGTAATTAATGAAATATCACATGCAATGTAAAAATCTGATTATGTAGAAGATTTAAAAGAAACTTACATTAAAGGAGGGGTGGCCCTCTCTCTCTCTCTCTCTCTCTCTCTCTCTCTCCGTATATATATTATATATATGAAATTCTTACCAACAAATAATACCTACACACAAACAAATGCAAGGTCATGATGATGGTGGAAATAATTCATGCTTTAGAAAAAAGTTCTATCAAAATACCAGAATTTTTAGGGACTCATTCATAGATTCTGGAGATTGGCACTAGTGCCATTCTCCAAAAACCCACGAGGGGATTGGCATCACTACCATTTCTTTATGTGGGTTTGGGGAGAATGGCACTGGTGCCAATTTCCATAAACCCACATGGAGATCAGCACTAGTGCAATTGTACATAGGAAAGCTAGACTCATATGGAGAATGGCACTAGTGCCATTCTCCACAATCCTACATGGAGAATGGCAATGGTGCCATTCTCCCCCACTTCAGGGACATCTTTGTTGATCTTATGAAATTTTACACAATCCCACATGTATCCCCCACTTCAGGGACATCTTTGTTGATCTTATGAAATTCTGCACAATCCCACATGGAGAATGGTACTGGTGCCATTCTCCATAGGAAATCTGGACTCACATGGAGAATGGCACCAGTGCCATTCTCCACAATCCCACATGGAGAATGGCACTAGTTCCATTCCCCATAGGAAGGCAAAACTTACATGGAGAATGGCACCACTGCCATTCTCCACAATCCCACATGGAGAATGGCACTCGTTCCATTCTCCATAGGAAAGCTAGAATGACATATAGAATGGGACTGGTGCCATTCTCCGCAATCCCACATGGAGAATGGGACTGGTGCCAGACTCACTTGGAGAATGGCACCGGTGCCATTCTCCCCCATCACAATGACATCTTTGTTGGTCTTATGAAATTCTTTGGTTATAGTTTGTTCATAATTCACATCCTATAATTGTAATGAGAGGGGTTGGCTATCAGATGCGGTGACAAGCTCATGATGATGGTGGAAATCATTCATGCTTTAAAAAAAGTTTTATCAGATTACCAAAATTTTAGGGACTCATTCATGGATCTTGGAGATTGGCACCAATGCCATTCTCTAGAACCTACTAGGGGAATGGCATCAGTGCCATTTCTCTATGTGGGTTTGGGGAGAATGGCATTGGTGCCATTCTCCATAAACCCACATGGAGATCGGCACTAGTGCCAATGTACATAGGAAAGCCATACTCATATGGAGAATGACACCAGTGCCATTCTCCACAATACCACATGGAGAATGGCAATGGTGCCATTGTCCCAAACTACAAGGATGTCTTTGTTGGTCTTATGAAATTTTGCACAATCCCACATGGAGAATGGCACTGGTGCCTTTCTCCATAGGAAAGACAGACTCACATGGAAAATGGCACCAATGCCATCCTTCCCCACTACAAGGACAGTGGTGAATGGCAGTTGTGCCATTCTTCCCCACTACAAGGACATCTTCGTTGTTCTTATGAAATTCTTTGGCTGTGGTTTGTTCATAATTAATTTCTTTTAATCGCAATTAGAGGGGCAGATGCGGGGACAAGGTCATGATGATGGTGGAAAGAAGTCATGCTTTAGAGAATAATTTTAGGGAAATAATTAATAGTTTCACAAAAAAATTGTATAGACTCATTCATGGATTCTGGAGATTGGCACCAATGCCATTCTTCAATAACCCACTAGGGGATTAGCATTAGTGCCATTTCTCTATGTGGGTTTGGGGAGACTGGCACTGGTGCCATTCTCCATAAACCCACATGGAGATTGGCACTAGTGCCAATGTCCATAGTAAAGCCAGACTCACATGGAAAACAACACTAGTGCCATTCTCCACAATCCCACATTGAGAATGACACTGCTGCCATTCTTCCCCACTACAAGGACATCTTTGTTGGTCTTATGAAATTCTTTGGTTGTGGTTTGTTCATAATTTATTTATCTGTAATCATAATGACATGGGATGGCTATCAAATGTGGGGACAAGGTCATGATGATGGTGGGGAATGAAGTGGTTGGAATTGGTGTAGTGTGTGCAATAGATCCAGAGGGTCGAGGCCTACTGTAGAGGTGTGAAGATTGGGGCAGAAAATGTAGCGGTGATAATGGAGAAGTCTATCAATAGTAACATGCTCTTGCCATTTCCCACTATGGATGCAGTGCTTATTGGTGAGGCACTTTGGAGTGTTGTCAAGTGGTCTAGGGGCTCTCTAAAACATGTTGGTGATTCTTTAGATGATCCTATGACTCAAGAAGGCGGACCAAGTGAGCCTGAGCCACCTTATGTTGAGGCAATGCAAGTTTCTTCATTGAAAATGAAAATTTCATTTGTGAATCTTGGAAAGAGAAAGATTGTCTTGTGGGATGAGAGCAAAACAAAGACCATGGGGGAAGGTGTGATCTTGTATGTTTTCCCAGGTGACTCTATAAACTTTGACCTATTGGGTAACGATTGCATTGGTGTGGGTATTGAAAAGAAAGAACAAATTACAGGAAGTGGGTCTTCTATGCAAGATGCTAGCTCTCTCAACCTAGTTAAGTGTCCCATCAAGCAGATTACCTTACTTGATGGAAGCCCATTGCAAACACTTATTTCATTAATTTTGGACTTGTCAATGTACAAATTCATTTTTACATATACTTTTGGACTAGTTTTCAGATAAAATTTAAGAAAAACCCAATCTTCAAAGCACATATAAAAACATAAAAGCAAGCATTTTTTTATATATTTTTTAAGGACATGAAACTAAAATTATAAAATTTAACGCAGCCTAGATAAGTTACATGAAAAAATAAGATTCGGTTGTTGTAAACTCTCTTAATATTTAATGGTGTTGATAAACACCTTCAAAAGTTAAGCCTGAGATAAGTTACACAAAAAAGAGTGGTCCATTAATTGTAAACTCTCTTTATATTTATAATAGTGTTTAGGAAACACTTTCAAAAGTTACAAGTGGAAGTAGCAAACTCTCACAATATTTATAATTTAGGTGTTGAAAAACACCAAAAGTTAAAATAAGACTCTCATTGGAAGGCAAATTACACCAAAAGTTACAATAAGACTCTCACTGGAAGGCAAATTTATTTTCAAGACTACAGCCATTCAATTTGATGAGGATTCTATTTTCAAGTCCTTAGCCTAAATTCAACCCATTCAAGAGCTGAGCTCATCTCATCCTCATCGATGTAGTTAAAATTATAGAAGAGAAGTAAGGATTGATGAATTTTCTCCTGCATAACACTTTGTTTATTCCGACTGATACAACTTTCAATCATCTTGAAAGTTTAAAAACCTTAATCGTTGCTTAATGGTAGGGTTGTTGTGACTGTGAAACTGAATGTGAACGAATGGACTGACTCCGATTAGGAACTAGTTGGGAAATTTTGAGCATGGCTTTGATTGGTTTTTTTGGAGTTCTCTCCTCTAAGGACAAACTAATCTATGCTAATCTAGACTACACCAACCGTCGAAGCGAAGAAAAGCAAGAAATAATTTCTTTTCCATTGTTCTTTTTAATATCCTTAGGTTGCGAATTAAAAGCAAAAAATAATCTATTTTCCATTATTCTTTTTAATACACTAAGGTTGTGAGTTTAAAAAAGATAAAATTTATATTTTATCTTTTTTAAACTCACACCCCTTTCTCTCTCTCTCCCCCCCTTCTCTCCCTCCCCCTTCTCTCTCTCTCCCCCCCCTTCTCTCTCGCTGCCACCCCCCACCCCACCTCCCCCATTCTCACTCCCACGCCCATGCCCATTCTTTCACCTTCCCCATTCCCACTCCCTCTCCCACTCCCATCCTCCCACCCCTTTCTCTCTCTCTCCCCCCCCTTCTCTCCCCCCCCTTCTCTCTCGCTGCCGCGGCAGCGGCCCCCCCTTCTCTCTCTCTCCCTCCCCCTTCTCTCTCTCTCCCTCCCCCTTCTCATTTTAAAAAAGATAAAATTTATATTTTCAAAAACTAATTTACTTACAACTCATAAGAATTGAACATTCACATTAATAAGAAGTTAAAATCTTAATAAATTTGAATTTAAATAATAAAAACTATAAAGTAGTTTAACTTAAAGTTTATGAAAAAATAACGTAAAATAAAGAAAATAAGACTTAAAATTAAAATTTTAATATTTACACAGAAGAATATATTAATTCTCCCTAAAAAGAAATAAATTAAAGTAATAATAACGAATGTAAGTTAAACTACTTTTAAAATTTTAATTTAAAATGTAATAAAATTAAAATTATACTTTTTATATTCAAAAACAAAATGCATTATAGTCTAAATTAAACTAGTAAATTGAAAATGAAAGTGAAACTCATTTTAAATTCAAAAACAAAGAAAAATTTAAAATTCAAGTTTCTACAAGTTTTGCTTTTAGCATACATTTGTCTTTTTACATCCACGCGTTTGTCTTTTGAAACACAAGGTTGTCTTTTATCACAATTTTCAAGTTTTCATACGTTTATCTTTTCAAACACAAGGTTGTCTTTTATCACAATTTTCAAGTTTTCACACGTTTATCTTTTCAAACACAAGGATTCATAGTTTAAAAAAAGGCGGGAAATTTGAAATTCTAGTTTCCACACGTTTCTCTTTTCAAACACCAAGGTTTATAGTTTTGTTTGTTTAAGTTTCGACATCAACATCTCTCCTTTATCTCTTCTTGATCGTCACCCACTCATTTTTTCTCTGCATTGGTAAGATTTTCTATCTCGATCGTACTTTCTCTTGTGCCCTTCCTCTCTAAATTTTCATCAAACACCAAGGTTTATAGTTTAGTTTGTTTAAGTTTCGACTAAATCACATACCAATCTCCTCTCATATGCCTCATTGATCGTAGCTCCCAAATTCTTCCATCAAAACATCTCTCCTTTATCTTTTCTCGATCGTCGCCCACTCATTTCTCCTCTTCATTGGTAAGATTTTCTATCTCGATCGTACTTTCTCTTGTGTCCTCCCTCTCTAAATGATCGTACTTTCTCTTGTGTCCTCCCTCTCTAAATTTTCATCTCTAGTCCATCTCTCTCACTCTTCTCTCTCTCTCTTTCCTCTCCGCTCTAGTCTACGTTTCCTCTCATCTTAGTCTACTCTCTCCCCTCCTCTTCATTTCCCCTCTCTCTCTCTCTCTCCCACTCTCTCCTCACCTTTTCCCTCTCTCTCACTTGCGCTCCCCACTCTCTCTCTCACTTGCCGCGGCCTCCCCCCTCTCTCTCTCTCCCCTCCCCTCTCTCTCTCTCCCCCCCTCTCTCCCTCTCGCTGCCGCGGCAGCGGCCTCCCCCCCTCTCTCTCTCTCTCCCCCCTCCCTCTCTTTCGCTGCCGTGGCAGCGGCCCCCCCTCTCTCTCTCTCCCCCCTCTCTCTCGCTGCGCCTCCCCCCCTTCTCTCTCCCTCCCCCCCTTCTCTCTCGCTGCCGTGGCAGCGGCCCCCCTCTCTCTCTCTCCCTCCCCCTCTCTCTCACTGCCGCGCCCCCCCCTTCTCTCTCCCCCCTCCTCTCTCGCTGCCGCGGCAGCGGCCCCCCCTCCTCTCCCACCCCCTTCTCTCTCTCTCCCCCCCTTCTCTCTCGCTGCCGCGGCAGCGGCCCCCCCTCTCTCTCTCTCCCTCCCCCTCTCTCTCGCTACCGCGCCCCCCTCCTCTCTCTCTCCCCCCCTCCCCCCTTCTCTCTCTCTCCCCCCCTTCTCTCTCGCTGCCGTGGTAGCAGCCCCCCCCTCTTCTCTCTCTCTCCCTCCCCCTCTCTCTCGCTGCCGCGGCCCCCCCTCTCTCTCTCCCCCCCTCCTCTCTCGCTGCCGTGGCAGCGGCCCCCCCCTCTCTCTCTCCTCTCCCCTCCCCTCCCTCCCTCTCCCCCCCCTCTCCCCCCCTCTCTCCGCTGCCGCGGCAGCGGCCTCCCTCCCCCTGTCTCTCTCTCCTCCCCCCTTTCTCTCCCCCCCCTCCTCTCTCGCTGCCGCGGCAGCGGCCCCCTCCTCCTCTCTCTCTCTCCCTCCCCCTCTCTCTCGCTGTCGCATCCCCCCCCTTCTCTCTCTCCCCCCCTCCTCTCTCGCTGCCGCGGTAGCGGCCCCCCCCTCTCTCTCTCCCCTCCCCTCCCCTCCCTCTCCCCCCTCTCTCTCACTACCCCCCCTTCTCTCTCTCTCCCCCCCTCCTCTCTCGCTGCCGCGGCAGCGGCCCCCCCTCTCTCTTCCCTCTCCTCCCCTCCCTCTCCACCCCCCTCCTCTCTCGCTGCCGCGGCAGCGGCCCCCCCTCTCTCTCTCCCCTCCCCTCCCCTCCCTCTCCCCCTCTCTCTCTCTCCCCCCCTCTCTCTCGTTGCCCCCCTTCTCTCTCTCCCCCCCCTCCTCTCTCGCTGCCGCAACAGCGGCCCCCCCTCTCTCTCTCTCCCTCCCCTCTCTCTCGTTGCCCCCCCTTCTCTCTCTCCCCCCCCTCCTCTCTTGCTGCCGCGGCAGCGGCCCCCCCCTCTCTCTCCCTCCCCTCTCTCTCGCGCCCCCCCTCCTCTCTCTCCCCCCCCCTCCTCTCTCGCTGCCGCGGCAGCCCCCCCCTCCTCTCTCTCCCCCCCGTTCCTCTCTCGCTGCCGCGGCAACCCCCCCTCCTCTCTCTCCCCTCTCCCCCCCCTCCCTCTCCCCCCCTCTCTCCGCTGCCGCGGCGGCGGCCTACCCCCCTCTCTCTCTCTCTCCTCCCCCCCTCTCTCTCTCCCCCCCTCTCTCGCGCTGCCGCGCCTCCCCCTTCTCTCTCCCCCCCTCTCCTCTCTCGCTGCCGTGGCAGCGGCCCCCCCTCTCTCTCTCTCCCCCCCCCTCTCTCACTGTCGCCGCAGCTACCCCCCCTCTCTCTCTCTCCCTCCCCCTCTCTCTCGCTGCCGCGGCCCCTCCCCTTCTCTCTCCCCCCCTCCTCTCTCGCTGTCGCAGCAGCGGCCCCCCCCTCTCTCTCTCCCCTCCCCTCCCCTCCCTCTCCCCCCCTCTCTCCGCTGCCGCGGCAGCGGCCTCCCTCCCCTTTCTCTCGCTGTCCCCCCTTTCTCTATCTCCCCCCCCTCCTCCTCTCTCGCTGTGCTGCGGCCCCCCCTCTCTCTCTCTCCCTCCCCCTCTCTCTCATTGCCGCGCCCCCCCCTTCTCTCTCTCCCCCTCCCTCCTCTCTCGCTTCCGCCTCTCTCTCTCCCCTCCCCTCCCCTCCCTCCCCCCCCTCCCCTCCCTCTCCCCCCCTCTCTCCGCTGCCGCGGCAGTGGCCTCCCCCCCCCTCTCTCTCTCCCCCTCCTCACAACTTCCCCCCTCTCTCCCCTCTCTTCCCCCCCCTCCCCCTTCTCTCCCCCCTCCCTTTCTCTCCCCTCTCTTTCCCCCCCCTTCTCTCCTCTCTCTCCCTCTCTCTTTCTCTCTCTCTCTTTTGCTGCCGAGGCAGCAAGACTCTCTCTCTTATAATCTCTCTCTAAAAATCTTTCCTTCACTTTTCTCTCTCTAAGTTCTCTCTCTATAATAAAATTTCAAAGAATACAAATTTTAAAAAAAGTACCTGGAAAAAAGTTGAAATCCATGCTTGTGCTTGCTTTTGCTCTTCCTCCTCTTTTTGCTTCTCCTCTTGCTCTTCCTTGTTGAAATGAGAGAAACAATGAGAGAAGGAGAGTATATATAAGAAAAACTAGGGTTTTAAGTGCTTCTCTCTCATTGGTCCTTCTATAACATTATCTCCTCTCCCATTGGCCTCTCTATTAGATTATCTTCTCTCTCTCTCCCACCCACTCCCATCCTCCCACCCCATTCCCACTCCCACCCCCATCCTCCCACCCCATTCGCACTCCCACTCCCACCCCCATCCTCCCACCCCACCTCCCCCATTCTCACTCCCACGCCCATGCCCATTCTTTCACCTTCCCCATTCCCACTCCCTCTCCCACTCCCATCCTCCCACCCCACCCCTCCCACTCCCACCCTCACCCCACCCCCACCTCCCCCATTCCCACTCCCACTCCCACTCCCACTCCCATTCTCCCACCCACTCCCATCCTCCTACCTCCACCTCTCACTCCCACTCCCATCCTCCCACCCCCACCCCTCCCCCCCCATTCCCACTCCCACTCCCATTCTCCCACCCTTATCCTCCCACCTCACCCCTCCCACTCCCATTTTCCCACTCCCTCTCCCACTCCCACTCCCATTTTCCCACCCCCCCACCTCCCCCATTCCCACTCCCACTCCCATTTTCCCACCCCCCCCACCTCCCCCATTCCCACTCCCTCCCCCATCCTCCCACCCCACCCCTCCCACTTCCACCCCCACCTCCCCCATTCCCACTCCCATCCTCCCACCTCACCCCTCCCACTTCCACCCCCACCTCCCCCATTCCCACTCCCTCTCCCACTCCCATCCTCCCACTCCCACTCCCCACCCCTCCCACTCCCACTCCCATCCTCCCACCCTTACCCCACCCCCACCTCCCCCATTCCCACTCCCTCTCCCACTCCCACTCCCATTCTCCCACCCCCACCCCCACCTCCCCCATTCCCACTCCCTCTCCCACTCCCACTCCCATCCTCCCACCCCCACCCCCACCCCCACCGCCCCCATTCCCACTCCCTCTCCCACTCTCCCTTTCTCCCACTACCACCCTCCCACACTCCCTTTCTCCACTTTCCCACTCTCCCTTTCTCCCACTACCAGCCTCCCAACTATCAATTCCACTATTACTTATGAATTCTAATTAAAACTATTACTTAAATAAATGATATTACTTGAAAACACTCATAGGATTTAGGGTTTAGGATTTCGTGGTTTGGGTTTAGGATTTGGGGTTTGGTGAGTTAGGGTTTAGGGTTTAGGGTTTGTGAGTTAGGAATTAGGGTTTGTGAGTTAGGGTTAGGGTTTAGAGTTTGTGAGTTAGGGTTTAGGGTTTGGTGGTTTGGATTTAGGGTTTGGGGGGTAGAATTTAGGGTTTAGGGTTTAAGATTTGGGAGTTAGGGTTTAGGGTTCAAGGTTTGAGGGTTAGGGTTTAGAGTTTGGTGGTTTAGGGTTTAGGGTTTGGGGTTAGGGTTTAGGATTTAGGGTTTAGGGTTTAGGGTTTGGGGATTAGGGTTTAGGGTTTAGGGTTTGGGGGTTAGGGTTTAGGGTTTGGGAGTTAGAGTTTAAGGTTTAGGGTTTAGGGTTTAGGGTTTGGGAGTTAGGGTTTTGGGTTTAGGGTTTAGGGTTTAGGCCTTAGGGTTTAGGGTTTGGGGGTTAGGGGTTAGGGTTTAGGGTTTAGGATTTAGGGTTTGGGAGTTAGGGTTTAGGGTTTGGGAGTTAGGGTTTAGGGTTTGGGGTTTAGGGTTTAGGGTTTGGGGTTTAGGGTTTGGGAGTTAGGGTTTGGGGTTTGGGGGTTAGGGTTTAGGGTTAAGGGTTTGGCGGTTAGGGTTTAGGGTTTGGGGGTTAGGGTTTAGTGTTTAGGGCTTGGGGGTTAGGGTGAAGGGTTTAGGGTTTAGGGTTTGGGAGTTAGGGTTTAGGGTTTGGGAGTTAGGATTTAGGGTTTGGGGTTTAGGGTTTAGGGTTTGGGGTTTAGGGTTTGGGAGTTAGGGTTTAGGGTTTAGGGTTTAGGGTTGTTATTGGTTAGGGTTGAGGGTTGAGGGTTGAGGGTTTAGGGTTTAGGGTTGTTTTGGTTTACGGTTTCGGGTTTAGGGTTTAGGGTTGTTATTGGTTTACGGTTGTTATTGGTTAGTGTCTAATTAAATTTTCAAACAAGTTCTAGATTTTTAAATCATTAATAAAGTAGATTATTGAGAAGAGACTAATGTTCTTTATAATGGTTGTTACAGCTTGTTTGCAAAGGAAACTCACAAAGGAGATGGCTACAAAATTTATTTCGGGGATGGAGGTGATTTTATGTTGCAAAAGAGAAGTAGTTGCATTTGCTACAATCCATGAAAGTGATCCAAATTCTATTTGTCACTTTAGAAGACTTAGCGAAGATAAGGTGGCGGTTATCGTATCAAGGATTCTTAGTGCACATGTTGAGCTAAAGCATAAGTGTGGGGATATGGAAATCCTTGGAGATGTTATGCCCTATAATACTTCCAACAAAGCATTTATTGCATGGGACAGAGATGAGACTTATCCAGCACATGTCATCAGGAATACAAAGTGCATATCTTTGGATTTTAGAGTGGGAGATATTTTACAAATGTTATCATTTACAAATAAGTATGTAGCAGAAGGTCAAGTCTTGGGATTTGAACAAGTTGAACACTGGACATTTGCGCAGATGAGAATTCAAAAAGTTACTGATGATGGTATGGATGATAACTCAATGTCATTGGATGGTCCCTACTATGAGGTAGGTAAGGATTTGAGATGGAGCATGCAATTTTTAAAGATTGGAAAGACTCGGCATGTGGTTTTTAATGATAAACATAATGTATGCTACAACATCAAAGAATTGAAAGAATATGCCAATGTACCAAGCTCTATTCCTTCAGAGATGGATGATTCCAATGCACTCAACTATAGCACTGACATCTTATCAGAAGTCGATGAGTTCATTGGTACCGAGAAAGAAAAATATTTCACAAGTGATGCCTTATCCAGGGTGGATGAGTTCATGCACATTGAGAACTTGGGCAAAGATGTCAAAAGTGTTATATTTTCAAGCATGGATGGCTTCATGGATACTGATAAAGTTCTTGGAGTCAAAGCAGGTAACTATGGAATTATGGAAATCATGCACGATAGTATAATGAGTGATGTTCTCTCTGGAGTAGAGGAGTTTCAAGACTATGGAGTTATGAAATCCATAGAAAGTGCATCAATGAGCGATGTTCTCTCAGGAATAGATGAGTTTGAAGATCATTCTGGACACTCTATCACCACTGACTATGGAGTTATGAAATCCATAGAAAGTGCATCAATGAGTGATGTTCTCTCAGGAATAGATGAGTTTGAAGATCATTCGGGACACTCTAATGCCATTGTGACAAGTGGTTCTACGATTGTATCAAAAGTAGGGATGAGATCAACAAAGGACTATTCGGTGTTTGACTTTGATTGTGAACTTGTAAATGTTACAAATGGTTTGACGAATGTATCAAAAGCAAGGATGACATCAACAAAGGAATATTCAGTATTTGACTGTCAGAGTGATAAGATCAAGGATGCAACATCTCATGAAAACAACGTGACAAATAAATCTTACAAGGAGAACTACACAAATCCAAATAAGAATGTACAGAAGGTCCCAAAACGGACATACAGATGCATGAAAAGACAACGAGTGCAGGCAGATCCAGAAAAGCAACCAAAGAGAATAAGAGTAATGAATGAAGATGTTATGCTAAAAGCAATGCGATCTACATGATGTAAGCATACATGTATGCGATCCATTAACTTACATGACATCAAGGGTTGTAGAGAACATGTCTGGCAAAGGAAAGGAAGCAGAAGAAATGAATACCTACTCACGAGATTGTCTTGCTTTCTTGTAAATGATAAGAGAAGGTGAAGTTCAGGACATCAAATAAGGCCTCTTATAAATGGAAAAAGTATATGCAATAATGCATATCGCATTATTACAGGATTATCACATGGCACATATTGGAATTTGGGTAATAAAGCAAAGTATGGAGTTAAATTTAACATTCATGGAAACATAGGAAGGCCCAAAACAAGAGCCTCAACGGTTGTGGCAACAACAATTTTGAAAGATTACATTTATGAAAATGCTTTACCGCAACCCCACCTATCAGAAATGCATCTTCCGATAGGTTTGACCAAAAAAGAAGTATTTAACTCTATTGGAGAAACACAGAGGCAAAGAGGGCAGACACCGGCATCTTTTCATACTTTGTATACTCTTTGGAAAAAAAGCTTTGGACATGTTAAAATCCCAAAGAGGCAAAAAATGTCAAAGTGCAATGACTGTGATGATCTAAAGCGAGCACTTGAGAGTGCAACATCTCCAAAACAAAAAGAAGCTTACAAAAGAAAGAGAGAATTTCATCATGGACTTGTTCGACATTCTAGAATAAAATATGCATTTTGGAAGGATCAAGCTATTTCTCACCCAAATGAGTACATGTGCATTATTGTAGATGTATGGATCAAAATACAACAACATTACCTCGATTCGTTAACACTCCACCTAAGCTACAAGGCAAATACTTTTTAAAGACACATCTATGTGGAGTGTTAGTGCACGGATTTAAGTTTTTTGCAGACATATGGATTGATTCCTTGCATCTACACGATAGCAATCAAGTTGTAACATCCGTTATGAAGGCAATTCACAATGTACATGCAGAAAAAGGTCGCCTACCAGCAACTTTGAGAGTACAAGCAGACAATTGCGGACGAGAGAATAAGAATGTACTCTTCTTTGCATTTTGCTCAATGCTAATCGCTCATAGAATCTTCAATGAGATTGAAGTTGGGCTTTTGTTGGTTGGGCACACACATGAGGATATCAATCAGGTATTTAGCACAGTTTCAAGAGAACTAAAACACAAGGACATGGAGACAATGGATGACTTGATAAGAAAATGTGGAAGGCAAGTTAGTGGCCGTAAGGAAGGAACAATATGCTCAATGGTTGAGAGGATGTATGATTGGAAGAGCTTTATTCTACCTTTCATACAAAAAGGTGGTGATGCCCTCATTGGTCATAGCGCTCCACACTATTTTCAATTTTTTTTAAAGGATGAAAAACCAGTGATGCAATGGCAACACTATTCTCTTGATACAAAATGGGAACCTGAAGAACCTTACTCTCTCTTAACTTCAATCCCGAGCAAAGAAATGCATCCAACATGGGTTTCTATAAAAGAATTCAGCGAGAAATCCAAAGGTGAAATGGAAGGCTTAAAAGCTTTTATTGCATACAAAGAGGAAATGCTCCGGAGATTTCTTGATTGGAAGCCCTCTTGGAAGGAACACACTACTGTTGTAATTAGCAAGACCTACCAATTGATAAAGGACCTTGCAAAAATGCGAGAAGATGATATTAAGGCAGAACGGCCTTTATTTTGGCCAAATGTTGGTAATGACTTGCGTCCAGCATGTGGTCTCTTTGAAAATGAGTTTGAATCGTTGCTCCCACGTCCATATTGTGGACCCAAGAAGAGAGAGTTTATGCCACAAATAGACATAGATGTCCATTGTTTTGTTGCAGTTCGACCATCGGATGATGAACATGAGAACGTGAAGTTTTGGGTTGCGAAATTAGTTGACGTGAGCATGGATGACCGGGGGAGAGCTACAACATTTACAGCAGTATGGTATGAGCCAAGGGGCAGGAAGGAGAACCAAGATAACAGTACATTGTATAGTAGTTGTTTGAAAAAGGAATGGGTCCCAAACCATGAAGCAATTTCAAGACTTTCCACAGAGATAGTCATAGTATCCTGGAAATCAAGGTCAAAGAAAACAAAGAAGCACATGGGGTATGATGTAGAAGACAAAATAAAATTACCGCAACCAATTATTACGCACATTACAGAGTTCACAAAGATGCTCGCCCGGGAGGAAGTAGAAGGAGATAGCGCAAATGAAGAATGCCCATGATAACACCATTCAAATATCGAGAAAGAGTGAAGGTGGTGGTGGTTGTCAGATGAGAGTGAATGAAGATGGCACCCAAGCGACAAGTGATGACAGAAAGGACATTCTGAACAAGCAAATATTTGGATCGCTCATTTCTGTGATCATGATAGAAAAGGACATTCAAACAAGCAAATGTTTGGATCGCCCATTTGTACTAAACTCATTGTAAAGGAAAAATTAAATTATTGAAAAGGCCACAGGAGATCCTTTGTACAAAGACTCATCCAGAGCAATATTTGTTGTAAAACTTATGACATGATAATGTAAAATTGCAAGCATAGCTATTGCTATTTTTTGGAGTACAAAAGAGGCTTCCATCATGTCTCATGTGTATATAAGCCTTTTAATTTCTTGAATATTCAAGAGTGTTATAGTTTTCTGCATTGAAAGTAAAAAGAATCTTACAGGTCTCTTATGTATACATTTTTAAAATGTTGTGAATCCTCAATAGCATGGTTTTTCATGGATTTAAACTAATAACTCGGATTTTTTATTTTAAGAATATGATTCTTATAAACAAGAAATACAAATTTAGGATTTAATAGTAGTTTTTGCATTATTTGTACAACATTGTAGAGAGATATTTTGAAATGTCTTATGTGAAAATGATAGTGCCAGAAAGTAAACTTTTGATTCTCGAATGACAGTTTCATAAAGTAAACTTTTCAGTTGGGAAGGATTTTAAGGAATAGTCCAAAAGTAGACATATGAGTCCAAATTTAATGAAATAAGTGTTTGCAACAATATGTGCCCATGGACCACGTTGCTGGCTGGGATGAGGTGGTCAATGATCGAATGTTGAAAAGGGGTGATCCATCTTCAAAGAAAAGAAGGTACACTTTCATTAATAGGGTGCCTAAACAAAGAGACCCGAAGTCTGTCACGGATGCCATGACAACTTCCATTGCAAGGGCTACAGACACATGTCAAATACAAGAGAAAACCCACCCTCTTCAGAGGGAAGTGTTGTTGTTGAGCCACCATACCAAAAGTTGCCAGAGAACTTGCTACTCCAACTAGATAATTGTGGGTCTGAGAACAAAAATAGATACTTGTTTGCATACCTTTCTCTTCTTGTAGCAAGGGGCATTTTCAAGACAGTTCAATTGGTCTTCTTGATGGCAAGGCACACACATGAGGACATTGATGCAATGTTCAGTAGGCTCTATGAGAGCTTCCAAGTGGGGACAAACATTCACTTTCCCTCATTTGATAGATACATTCAAAAAATTTACATCATCTTCTCCAGCACCATTTCTTCTTACATGGGTTCCTAACTTCAAGGATTATGTGGATTGCTCATGGATTGCTACCTATGTGATGGGAAAGAAATGCTAGCTGGTCATGCAAAGCCATTACAATTTCGATTTTACATGCAAGGTGAAAGACCTATGATGCAGTACAAGGTGCATCCAAAATCACCGAATCGGATGCCCACCACTGAAGGGGGAATTGAGCTCTGGAAGAAAGATAGTGAGGGTAGACCATTGTTGCCAACAAGTTGTCCAGATATACTGCCAATGGCTGCATTTGTGAGAGATCACTTGCAATTAATATCAAGCATAAAGGATTACAGTAAGTTTTGGGAGAGATTTGCAAGTGGAAAGAATGCATCGTATGAGTCCTACATTAGGCCAGTGATAGATTACTAGAAAACAGCTTGAACAAGAAAACATCTCAAAGATAGGAGTGTACAGAGACTTTTGGCCAAGAACACAATTGCCTCATGAGGAGGATGATATAGATGCTTGCATTAATGAGTTCCAAGGCTATGAGGAATGGAATGATCACTATTGCGGGCCGCTACAAGGTAAACCAAGGGAAGAGTTTAGACCAATGGTGGATGTTAAGCAAGGCGACTTCATCTTGGTGAGGCCATCAGACCCTATATACCCCATATGACTTGGGGTTGCCGTATCAAGTGCCAAGATGTCCTAACTTTAAGAAATTATTAATTCAGTATTGGACACCATCAATTAAGAGAAAGGGGCTCAGTGATGCAGATGCCTATGTTGACTACTAGAACAAGTATTGGGCATAGAATAGGTTGGATCCACAGGTATGGGAGTGTATTGATGCATTGGTAGTCGTGAACATTAAAAGCCATAAATAGACCCAATAAGATTAAGATTCCATAGAGTGTATGTATCAAAGCATAGGAGAGTTTGCTTGGTATCAGAGCATAGAATATGGTGATGATTTTCTCCCTCTTGATCTCCCAAACTTTCGTTGTAATATGTATTCTCATGTGATGTTTCTCAATTGTTGTTATCTTATCAAGGGATATTTGCATATTGTTAATATGACAATTTTTAGAAGTTGTCTTTCACCACCAACAACTTTGTTTCTAGTGGTTCACTTTGCACGGTGTTTGTTAACACCACCAACTGGTGTTTATTAACACCTCAAATAAAATATACATGTTTTCCGCAAACAGTGTTTATTAACACCACCAAATACATGATTTTCAAACTCTACCACAAATGCTTTGTTTTGGTTATTATACCCAATGAAACTTTTCACAACCAATGAAGTTTTTCATAATCATTGAAATTTCCAAATATCAGCATATTCAATGTTGGAAAAAATCCCACAATCAATGAAAATTTTCCCAAATTTAATGAAACCTTTCCCAAATTTAATGAAATTCACCCAATTTCAAAATTCCCAAAATGCAACTTTTGTCCCACTTTATCTAATAGGGTGTTCCCTCAACTTTGAGGATTTTAGCACGATGCTTCTGGAGGAGGAGATGCATCAAAAGACAAGGACTAGAGAAGATTTGGCTTGCTCGGCTGGATCAAAGAAAGGTAAGTGTAAGGACTCTTGTAACCCATCTTCTTTTGATGATAAAAAGAGAAAGAAGAAGATCAAGTGCTTCTGTTGCAACAAGGCAGGGCACAAGCAAAATGACTGCCGGAAGACAATTGCAGATGAGAAGAATGGAGTAAAGAAAGAGTCCAGCAATAGTGCATAGGCAGCACTAGTAGAGCTGTTCGTATCAATTGAGGAGATTTGCACGGAGGCAGTTCATGTACATGTGGATGAACCTTGGATTATTGACAGTGGTGCATCGCGCCACATGACCAGTCGGAAGGATTGGTATACCTCTCTACATCCGGTAGGGAATGACATCCTGGTAGTAGTCAGCAATGATGCAAAATGTCCAGCAAAAGGAAAAGGTACGATTGCTCTCAAGTCAGATGGAGTTGTAAAATAGTTTTATGATGTTCTTTATGTGCCAGATATCAAGAGGAACTTGTTGTCCATTTTTGCAATCACGGATCGGGACCTCAAAGTTCACTTCGATAAGAATGGCACACAGATTTTGGATCTTCAAGGAAAGGTCATTCGTAAAGGTACACGGTGCAACAACATCTATGAACTCTTAGCTTTCAGTGCTTGAGCCGTTGTGAGCAACACTAAGCTATGGCATGAGATTTTTGGTCATCTAAACCTTAGTTCTTTAAAGTAGATGCATAAAAGTGGAATGATTGCAGACCTACCAGAAATTACAGATCTGCCCGATGTATGTGAAGCTTGCATGATGGGCAAGCAGCATCGGCAGCCCTTTCCTAAAGAGGCCAGCAAAGCAAAGGCTCCTCTAGAGCTCGTTCACATGGATCTCTGCGAAAAGATGGAGATGGAAGCTTTGGGTGGTTCCTACTAATTCATGATGCTGATCGACGATTACAGTAGAAGGATATGGATATACTTCCTAAAGACTTAAGAATCTGAGGCTTTTAGTAAGTTCAAAAATGGCATGTAATGGTCGAGAAAGAAACGGGGAGGAAGGTGAAGAAGTTGAGATCAGACAGAGGTGGAGAGTTCACATCAAGTGAATTCAAAAGTTACTGCAAAAGTCACCGGATCAAGAGGCAGAAACCCCCGCCACATACACCATAGCAAAATGGAGTAGCAGAGTGCAAGATGCACGTCATCTACGAAATGGGCAGGAGTATGATGAAAGGGAAAGATTTGCCAAAGACTTTCTGGGTTGAAGCATGTAACACGTAGTTTACATTCTAAATTGTAGCTACACAAAAGCTGTGAATGGGATGACTCCACTACAGGCCTTTTCTGGTAAGAAACCTTCAGCTGCACATTTCACAGTTTTTGGATGTGACTGTTTTGGGCATGTCCTTGATGCTAATAGGACCAAATGGGAACCAAAGAGCTAGAAGTGTATTTTCTTGGGCTACAGTGAAGAGGTGAAGGGTTACCATCTCTATAATCCTGTTACTAAGAAGGTAATAGTAAGTCGCGATGTGGTCTTCTCAGAACAGCCGCATCAATTGGAGGAGGATGCTTCCTTCCCAGACAACCAGGACTAGGATATCCATCCAATACAACCACCAACAGCAGACCAAACTCCCCCAACGGTGCTTGGGAGGATTCAAGATAAAGAAGAGGAAGAAGAGCCTGCAGAACCACAATGGCAATAGCCATTCCCGAAGTGGGTAAAGCAGCTTTTGGACAGCAGAGAACCTCCAGCCATTGAGGAGGAACCATCCAAACACTGCCAGTCCAAGAGATTAGAGGAGCAAAGAGGGGCGCAGGAACACTTGGTCAACTACGCTTTGATGACAGAGGTGATCCGTGCTGAAGAACCCAAGTGTCTTGAAGAGGCACAGGGTGGTGATAGGTGGATGGAGGCTATGCAGTTGGAGTATGGCTCCATAATAAAGAACAACACTTAGGACCTTGTGGATCGACCACCAAAATGCAAGGTAATCGGCACCAAGTGGGTGTACAAGACCAAGTACAAGTCCGACAACACGTTGGATAAGTACAAGGCTCGGCTCATGGCAAAAGGATTCGCACAGGTACATGGTTTTGATTATCAAGATACTTTTGCTCCTGCAGCTCGACTAACCACAATTCGGAGTGTTTTGGCTTTAGCAGCATAGGAAAGTTGGCCCGTGTTTCAGATGGATGTAAAATCCGCCTTTCTAAATGGATATCTCAAGGAGGAGGTATACGTGGAACAACCACTGGATTTTGTGATACCTGATTCAGAAGGTAAAGTCTGTAAAATAAAGAAGGCACTTTACGGGCTGAAACAGGTCCCATGAGCGTGGTACCAGCAGATTAATGCCTACTTTCTGCAAAACAGGTTCAGGAGGAGCCCATCTGATGCAAATTTGTATATCTACAGAGAAGGAGGCTGGTGTATGATCGTGGTCCTTTATGTGGACGACCTTGTCATAACATGGAACCATGAAGAGAAGATCTCGTAGACAAAGCAATTGCTAGGAAGAGAGTTTGAAATGATAGACCTCGGACTGATGCATTTCTAGTTGGGGACTGAAGTTTGGCTAGAGCCAAAACAGATCTTCATCTCACAGTTGAAGTATGATGGAGAGATACTAAAGGCATTTGGCATGGCTAAGTGCAAGATAGTTGGCACCCCTATGGAGGTTGATGTGAAGCTCTCAAATGAGGATTCATCACCACTGGTGGATGAAGTGAAGTATAGAATGCTTGTGGGTAGTTTGATTTACTTGTGCAACATGCGGCCGGCGGACCTCAGCTTTGCCTAAGCAAGTTTTCCAATAAGCCCCGAGAGAACCATTGGAGGGCAGGGAAGTGGGTGTTGAAATACATCAAAGGCACACTTGATTATGGCATCACCTATACCAAGGACAACACCTTGACCGGATTCTGTGACTCGAATTGGGTAGGAGATGTGGACAACATGAGATCAGTGACAGATTACTGTTTCTCACTTGGATCTAGAGCTGTCACGGGTCAGCAAGAAGCAACCTACAGTTACTCTTTCTTCTACCGAGGTTGAGTACAAATCAGCATGTTTTGCTTCTTGTGAGGTAGTGTGGTTGAGGAGGATTTTAGGGGACATGAGTGCAGTGCAGAACAAGCCTATGCAGTTATCATGTGACAATCAGAGTTGCATGGCAATTGCAAAGAACCCTGTGTTCCACGCTCGCACAAAACACATTGAGATTCAATATCACTTTGTACGCGAGCTCATCATGGATGGAGAGGTCGACTTGGTGTACTGTCCGACTACAGAGAATGTTGTGGACATCTTCACGAAGGCTCTTGGAAGAGACTTGCTGGAGAGGCATCTTCATCGACTTGGCATTGGGCCGAAAAAGTAAGTTCACTTGCAGGTGGACATTGAGGGAAGGTGTTAGATATCAATGCTCCACTCTCGTGTAACTACGCGGGAACCAGCTAACTCTACTTGTAAGCCCCCCATATGAGAAGAAGGCATTTGAGTAGCTCGGTTATCTGGTAGGTCCTGGTTTGGAGACCAAATGGGGGCCATGTGTGGCCTGATGGCTCGGCTTCAGATAGAGTTGGCACACTACCAACTAGGCTACATGCAAGTGCAGGAAGGCATCCCATGACTAACTGCACTGAGGGTAGATGGAGCATTTCTCGGGGCAGCCCACTCTCGCATTGCGAGGCCCGTTTGGAGCCCCAGATGACCCCGGATGGCTCTAGGCCGAACGATGACCATAGGATAGTTGCTCTATTCTGTGCCACGGTTCTAACGTGTGGTCAGTGGCCTATTTCGGGACCAGCCTCCAGTCGGCCGTTTTGGGCCGACTAGGTCAGTCTCCCAATTGGGTCTAACCGACTACGACTGGTGGCTATATAAGAGCAAGCCCATGAAGCCCATATTCATCATTGGCTACAGCAATCCTGATTCCTTAGCATCCAGCTTTCGTCCTCTATTGTTTCGAGCATGCCATCGAAGCTTCTCACACAGGAGCGCACGGCTGGGAGGCAGCGCCATCTATTATATCAGTTTTACAGTAATCAAATTTTTGATTCTCCATACTATTTGCTTTTCTCTCTTGCATATGAGATCCTGTTATCTGTTGAACACAGATGTTGTATTGTTTTCTTACACAATCAGCCTTTGTTTCTCTTACTAGGGAAAGGCCTTCCTTGCAATTGGAGAGAATGCAACATGTTAATCCATCCAACATTTCTTAAGTGTCACAAGGTCAACAAAATGAGAAGGTATTTACAATTTCAAGGAGGCATGGGTCATCCATTTTTTCTACCCATGAAACTGGAGATCCATCCTCCAATAACCTCATGGTGGCTACACCAAAACTTACATCATGTGGGCCATGTGTTGGATCCTAAATGGTGGGATTATAGTCCAAAAACACTTGAGGAGACAATGCATGGTTGGATTAATGCATTGAAAGTTTTTTATATGAATGATTTTGACTTTAATCAATGCTCTCTTGAGCTTTGAAACTATCGCAACAATAAGGAAGGACTATTTGCAGATGAAAGGGTACATGAACAAGTGAAGTTGATTTTAGGATGGAAGTGGTAGGCACAATGGGGAGGTTCAACACTGCTCCTACAAGTAGACTATTTGCAAATGAAAGGGTACATGAACAAGTGAAGTTGATTTTAGGATGGAAGTGGTGGGCACAATGGGGAGGTTCAATACCGCTCCTACAAGTAGTAGCTGTGAAAGTTTTAGCCCAAACTACTTCTAATTCTTCAAGTGAGGGGAATTGGAGTCATTATAAATATGTACACAGTGTGACTCACAAAGTATATATTTATGCCAATAGTAGGTTGCTTGATCAAATAATTGGAGAGAACTATAAAGAGGCTATCCCACGATGGACGAATGAAAAAGAGTCAAACTCTAATCAGCTAGCAAGAGAATAAGAAGAAGAAGAGGAAGAAGATGGTGATGAAGAAGTATAGAATGTAGTTCAAGTAGTTGAGGGAGAAGACGTGGAAAAAAACTCAGATTATGAAATTAGTTCACTCCTTGGCAATTGATGCTGTTTAAAATTTGTAATGCTTTTTTTTTTTTGGGATGTTAAGATGTAATTTTCTATACTGGGGTGAATTGAAATTATATTTTTGAATTGAGATAATAAACTCATTGATATTGTATATGATTAGCTCTTTCTACATGATTATATGCTTGTAGCATAGGATGTCTAATCATTTATTTGATTCTTAAATCATGAGTTATTTCTTACTTGTTATGCATATTTGATTTGAAGAATCACTCCACTTTGTGCACATGGCATCAAATGGTAATATATGTGTAGAAGAAATGAATGTGAGATAAAGGCTTGGACAAGCAGACAAGGAAAATGCAATACACATATTGTTTATGGTGACACTTAGGGAAATTGGGTCACTAAATTAGTTACAAATCAAGGAAATAATAACAGCTAAGAAAACTTGCATCTCTTCAAAGATAAAATTATAGCTATAACCCAAAGATAATTCATAGAAAAGGATTTAAAAAAACTTCAAGAAGCTTGATTAAAAGAATCAAGTCCTGAATTGGATTGAAAGTTCTATAAAATGTAGCATCAACACAAATGAGGAATCATCAATGGTGATAAAGAACTCGATAAAGAACTGGAGATTGCACCAAAGGACCTTGAGCAAATTTGCAATTTTGGTAAGGATTTACCAAGCTACTTGCATTCCCTTGTACAAGGAATTCACACACTATATGACAGACAATGGATGCATACTGATTTGCATGCAAGCAACATCATCCTTGACTTCACTTCTAGTGGGGACTCTAGAATAGGCATCATAGACTGGGAAAGGAAACTTGACATCATAGAGGATAGAGTGGCATTTAAAGTAATGAGAAAGAGTGAAAAAGAGAATGATGAAACTTTCCAAGCTCGAGTTGCAATAGAATTACAAAGGAGGTGTTGGATCTGAAAGAGATGTGTCTCTTTTATGAGGATTCTAGATACCTTCTTGAGAAGGTGTCTAGACTTCCAGATATCTAGCTTATAAAGAAGGTCAAAGAATGGATTATAGACAGTGTGATGAATGGAGATCCACGTCTTCGTTACTCTTTATAACAAGCGGACAACTTCCTTTTGAAGGTCTTGGTTTCAAAGGGTTTCTTACCATGCGTACTCGACATGAAATGGATCCTGCAATGGTTTTGGGAGAAAATACTTGTAATTGAATTGTTTTGTATCATGAAAAACATTCCTTGAGATGTTATCATATGTGATATTATAGATCTTTGGTATTTTTCCATTTTGGTTGGATTGAGATGTTAATTGAGTTTCTAAAATATTATCTTATTTATATTAAATCATAAGGAAAATAGAATTATGATTCAATTAGCAAGAATATTTTTATGATAAAATCTTTCTTATATTTCTAAGCATAATTAATTTTCCCTTGTTCATGTATCTATTTCTTGGGCATCTTTAAAATTGTGTATCTATACCTTGAGTATCAATAACTACGTATGAATTGGTTATCATGTCAAAATCTTGTTGATTCTTATAGGGCATTAATCATGGCAAGTTCATCTAGCCAAGTAGGAGAAAATCATGGCATACACGATGGTACAAATGCTCTTGTCCTATTGCATGCTAAATTGGAAGCTGCATGCTCCACAACACTTGATATGAATATGGATTCTTTTTTCGCAAGGGCACGTCTTTTTTTCTACCCAAATGGCCTCAAATGGCCAGAAGGTAAAAAGATTGCTCCCAAGGATGTTGTCCAATAACTTTGGACAAAGGGTTGCACTGGGCATGCACATTGGGCTATAAAAGACTGCACACATGCATTGATACGAAAGCATGCTATTGAGATTTTTACTTCAATCTGTGGAAGAATTTCTCATTTGGGTTGCATTCCAATTTTCTTTGCACAGCAATTGTATGCAAAGTTTGAGATGAGAAGGGAGGTAGGCTTCTCTAATAGGGCTCCTTATAAGAAAAGACGTGTCTCACCAGCTGACAAGTACATCAAGGGGAGGTGAGTTTGACAAGTCAACTTGAAATATTTTACAGTTTGATGTTTTATTTCATTTCTAAATATTGTTTCTTATTTGTATATATGCACAAGAGGCACAACTCATCATACACCATACATAGAGCATGCATTGGAGGATGAGATATGTAATGCGACAATTGAACAACATAATGATGATGAAGAGTTAAATTGTGCAAGTAGCAAACATCCCCAAATACAACAACACTTACATGTCCTTCTATCTTGTTGCGCGATGGACTCCATGAAGTGAGTAGCAAAGCTGAAAAAAAGGATCGAGTACATCAAGAAATGATTGTGCAATTGAATAACGAGATTGCAAAACTTTAAAAACAAAACTTCTGCTTACAAGAGGAAATTCAAAGATTAAAAACAATAGAGAGTACATATTTTCAAGTACAAAGATTGGAAATACAATTAAAAGAGCAAGTACTCATATAGCTCAATGCTTTCACGTGGTGTTGAAGATGCGAGGATTGATGGTCCCATATGTCCAATATGCCATGATCCTTTTGATAGTAGCACTGGATGGTACACAGTTTCATGTGAGCATAGATATCATTTGGCATGCTTGCCAAATATTTTGAAGGCAAGAAATGCATGAGTTTTATGCAATACACTCATATCAAAGGATTTGTATGATGTGTTGGGTATATCTTAGACTTATAATTTAGATCTCCAAATTAGAGACATTCGAACATGCCATTTTGTGGATCACAATTTCATACTTGACTTTATGGATGGTGTAAGCATAAGTTATATCTCTCCTTGAGATTGGAAGCTCAAATGTTGCAATATTTCACGCATACATGAAAGAACTCATAATGTTTCTCTTAGCTATTTTAAATATGAAAATGTTGAAGATGACAGACAAGAAACCACATAAGGTCCATATCCTATATATTGTATTCACTGCAGCACTACAAGCAAAATATGCATTCGGCAAACAAATAATCTCAAAAAATGTTTCACACAACATTGATCCAATCCACCTCCAAAGATGAAACATGATGTGGATAAATTCGAGACATTTGATGTGCACTTCAAACGTGCAAGTGATAGCCACAATGGATTTTTAGGAGCAGAATTCATAGTGGAGCTTGACATGATAGATTGAGGATAGATTCAACAAATGACTGCATAATCTTTGTGGCATATGGCATTTTTGCACTTGGAATCCCTACAATGCACATGACTGGGTTAGCACTTCATTGGTTTTCTAGTCCAGTAGGCAACTTCAGTAGCTATCACTTCAATAGTTTATTAACTCAATGTTAGCATAGGAAAATGACCACCCAGATAAGGGGAGAAAGTATGTATGATCTGAAAGGATACAATTGTAAATGCAAGGAGCATTCTGACGCTTTATTAAAGGTAGGGTATACAATAGAGGAGATTCAGGAGCACCTGGCAAGCATGAACAAAGGATTAAATGAAATACTGGACGTAATTAAGGTTCAGGGGAATTAGGGGAAAAATCAAAACATCAAGAGGAAGATTCTCCGAGTGAAAACCATACCAAGAGGGCCTAACGACCCAAAAGATAGGAAGAAAACGTCATTTCCCATAGCTGAACAATCAAAAGAGGAAGAGAAGGAACCATAAAAGGAGTAGATGCAAATAGAGCCACATATTCCAAATATTGGCACAATACTGGATATCCCAGCACAACAAATGGAGCCAATGGATGAAGCTATAGGGATACAGGCAAAGGAACCTTCATCTCCAGTGGTAGCGAGATAGGAGACAGAATTGAAGGATGAACCACTAGAACAAACTTATATTACGTATAATGGGGCAAGAAAGGCACTAGAATTTTTGGAAAAAATCCATCAACAGGATGAACATAGGAGCATCCAAATGGAATCAGTGTACGATGAATGGACAATGACATCAGGTGGAGAGTGATCTCAAAGAGGATTTGCGCTTCAAAGTAGAGGAAATGAGGATTATGATGGAAGAATATGATGAGCAAAAGGCAAGCATGGAGCAGTCTATCCTATAATATAAAGGATAACTAGTAGAGAAAGAGGCTATGGAGTAGAGGCTACATACTTGGTTCAAGAACATAACCAGACATGGGGGGGATGAAATAGTCCAATTGACATAGGCAAACAAAAGTTTGCAGATGGAAAATATTATGCTGAAGGAGCAAGTGTCAGCATTAAAACCCATGGAAGAACAATTGAAGAACATGGTAGATGAGGAGAATAAAATAATGGGCACCTTCATGCCACATGTAGAGGTGGAAAGTCTGAAAGTGCAAGTCTCAGAGTACATGACATGTTCATGGGACCAAATCCAAAACATACTTGTCCATTTAGAAAAACAACCAATGCATGCCTGGGACTATAAAAAAGAAGCCACAGCAAACTTTCTGTTGAGAAAATAGGTGGAGGAATTGCAAAAAGAAGTCTATAACTTGAGATACAAGGTCCCTGTTGTGGAGAGTTCTAAGATGGCAGACTCGTCGATGGAGGGAGGCAGCCCACTAGGCCCTGGTGAAATAGAAACTTCTTCGGCCAGGTTAAGTTTTCCTTCAGAACTTTCCTGTCAACATATTTTTCTAACAAAATAATTGATTTGCTAGATATTGCAGGACAAAGAGCAGCAGACTTGGAGCATTAATTGGAAATTCTAGTAAATCTACCAGTGGAAGACAAACTAGCTGCTAAAACCTTGAACAAAGGTTTCTATATTTTTTAATCCTATTGAGCATGAACCAATACCCAAACAAGACACAAAAATGGATGCTGCCATTCCTCAAAATTTAGATGATTTAATTTAAAAAATTACTGAGAGTTGTGATAATTTTTTCCCTATTAATAAATCTTGGACTGTTAATGACGGACTCATGGAGACAGTCCATAGACCTATCATTCAATCGGTGTTATATTCGAATTTTGAAAGTCTAGAGGAGGAACCATGTGTTCTTGGGAAGTCTGAAATAGGGGAATAGCCTACAAAAAATTCTAGTCCAATACTACATATGAATGTGGATTAACTATGTCCCACAGAAGTTTAAAAGGAATCAGAATGACTGTTGTTATTTGGACATTTTTGAATTGTATTCAAACTCTATATTTTAGTTGAGAGCCACGCTTATTTTCAACATAGTCCTAGCTTGGTGAGATGTTGCACCAGAAAGGGGGACGTTAATTATAGTTGGAGGATGAAGTACAATAGAAATCTGATCAGGCTCTTATGGGTTCTAGTCAGAAATTTGTTCCAAGAACTTCTACCCACCAGGATGTGCCAATTATTAGCATAGAGAAAGGACCACCCAGATAAGGGGAAAAAGTATATATGATCCGAAAGGGTATAATCGTAAAGGTGTAACTTTTGGAGATCGGTTGTAACTTGAAATATGTAATCCGCACGATGTGTCCACGGGAGAAGGAGGATCTTCCAGAAGACAGAATGTATTAAGTAAATGTTTTTGAAAAGTAAATGAAATCTCATTTGTTGTTTTCCATGTCTATTTGTATACTGAATGTCTCTACTCATTTTTTCTTGAAATTTGTAATACGAAAAGAGAGAGAGAGAGAGAGAGAGAGAGAGAGAGAGAGAGAGAGAGAGAGTTCCTTTTAGAACACTCATTGAGAATACTTCTGAGTGTGGCAAGAGTTTCAAGTAGAAACATTTACCATTTGCATTGCAACCTATTCAATTCAAACACAAATGCGGAGTATTCAACCCCGTTAACACCCAGCTAGCGAGACAGCTAGTTAGTGACTAGGTCACTAGTTAGCACAACCATGATACCCAATCAGCTAGTTAGTGACCAATGAGAAATATAGTAATCGCTAATGAAAAATATAGTGCACCAATGACATCAATAAAAGCACAAGCACAATAGCATTCAAAATTTTTTACTTTGAATGTTATGAATATTGAGCTAAAGACAAACATTACCACTCTTAGTCACTTGTTTGATTGTCGTTATTGGACCCATCACCGTTGACTTTGTAGCATTGGTTATTTCTTTCTTGCATGATGGTTGTAGGCAAGAATCGATGGTCATACACATCACTGCAAAACACATGATACCTAAGGGGTGTTCCCATGGTAGCATGCAAACACCCACCACATCATCATTTGCAAAGCCGAATCCGCATCCATGGCATGCACTGTCCATAACAACTCTAGTGTTGCTAGTAGGGATCTTTAAAATAGGAGGAAGGAAAAGGATGCACGGCTGTTGTCAATGAATCTATGCATATCTTTAATCAACTCCATGTGCACTTGTCCCTTTCCTGTCTCTAAATTTATGGACAGCCACGGCTTGTCGATTACACTGTGGTTGCTCAAGTCTCTTGGATTCATCTCTATCAAGCTCAACCCATACTCTTCATGAAGAATCTCTTTTGTCACACAAAAGCGCTTGAGGGGGTGGAACATCCATTTGTGTTGCATGCCACCTTGAGATGCTTGGAGACTTTGCCGTGAAGCCGAGGGAAGGAGAGCAAGCAAGAGAGAAAATAAGAGATCATCCTGTCCAGGTAGAAAGCAACTACAAATGCAACTTGGAAGGAGAGACAAAAAGGAGGGCAACTAGAGTGGAAGGATGACATGCCCACTAAGTGGGTTTCAAGAATGACTGAAAGGAAATAATGATAGGATAACGTGATAGACTTGACTTCTCCCACGTCCAAGAAATACTCGATCATAATCAAAAGGCCATGCATGGGTTGCAATTGGAGTTGAAAACTAAAATTTCTAAATATTGGTTATTCCACTATTAGGCTCCTAACTTGAAGCTAAGGTGAGGAACCTAATCGCACTATAAAATGGTGCATATACCTTATAGAATTATCCCTCTATCATGCCTAGATGATTCACAACCAACTCCAATCACCATCTCATACTGTACCAATGAATTCATTGTCCCATTAAGTTTCTCTCTTGTTGTATCATCTTGCAACTTGGTGTCCTCCACCTTCAAATCTTCCAATGGTTGTTTAATATCAAGCATGAACACCACTTCCTGCTCTACTTATCTAATCTCTCAAGGCTACAAGAGGAATTCACCACTAAGAATAACTCTTCAATCATATTTGTTTTTTAAAGATCTGGCACATGTTCCTTGTACTTGTCCATCTTGTTTTTCTTTGATCCAACGTTTCCTTCTTGTAGTCTTCCAAAAGGTGTCTAGGCATGTCATAGTAGTAGCACTTGTTTTTCCTTCTTCTTGATCTTCCCTTTAGAGGAGTCTCTATCCTTGGAAGCTTTAATAAAGTTTATTTTGGGATTTGCCTCTCTTAGGTGTTTGACTTTGAATTTACCTTAAATTGCTGGTAGCCGTTTATGCCTTTTCACTTCCATCTTGCTAAACAACATTTCTCTAGTCTCCTTTTTAAAAAACAAAGTATCAAGCTCCTTGAATGTTAAGGGATTTGATTAATCTCTAGTTGTGAGGGTCATTCCAAACCCATTGAAGCTCTTTGGTAGCTTGTTTACCAAGGTCATTGCCCAATCAATTACTATCCATCCTTCTAACGAACTATCCTAGTTGATGCTTAAAACATTTTATTTGACTAGATAATCATTTACATAGTCCCCTTCATCCATATTCAGCTTGCAAATTTTTATTTTAGAGAGAAACAATCCATCCCATCTTCTTTGTCTTGTAAAATAACAATCACTACAAACACACTGTGTGGAAGCACTATGTTTGAGGTCGTTCCTATATGACCATCGAGAGTACCGCAGCATCTTGAAACACTCAAAGTTTGACTCATCTAGATCTACATTTTTCATGACTTTTTCTTATTGCATCAATGTAAGCTCTCTTCAAGCTTCTTCTCCACTCCTTTTTCCTACACGCATGTTTAACGAGGTGGCTCTAGATAATTATTTCTATAATCAGAGAGTTACTCCCATCTAACATACCCATCTTCCCAAAGCCAGCATGTGGGATTCCATTATTGTACTATGATCATAACCTTAACTACAAACATAATTATACTTTACATACCTCACTGACTAGAAGTCACCTTCCACTTTTAGTTGTTGAAGTTGAACTCTATAGCCAATGACAACAAAGTGTACCACACAAATGTTTTGACTTAAAGGGTATTTATGTTTAACCTAAGAGGCTATGTATGTTTAACTTAAGGGACATCTATCTTTAACCTAAAAGGATATCTATGTAATAAAAAAGGGGGGAAACCCAAGATTCTCTCAAAATAGGAGTGAGAAGTGTCATGAGGGATTAAGTTTTGAGGCCTTAACAATGCTCTTTATTTTTTGAATTTGGGAAACTCCCCTTACTCTAATTATTCATCATCTTTCTTTAAAAACATATGGAAAACATGAAATTATGACTTAAAGGCGAGGCAATAACCATTCAACATCATGCTTAATGATTTAGTGCGTCTTTAATAGCCCTCGAGGGCTAAATCGATCAAGCAATCCCTCAATGAGCAAATTAATATATAAAGTATTCTACAAGCTGCATTGGTGCCTCAAAGAGCATATATTGTTGCAAGCACTATAGAGTCTAGGAAGTTAATCAAGGAGGTTGAACGAATCAAGCCCTTGCTATGGAATGCAAAAAGTAACCAATCACATTGCATACACTTCAGTGCTAACAAATGACATTGCCATAAATTGAGAACAAGAGCTTATTGTATACAGAAAGAGCTGAAGTGGAAGTGACGATGCACATACGGTGGTGAAATTAAAGAAGAGGGGGGGGGGGTTGAGTTAATTAAGGTTTGCTAGAGCCATGGAGGACAACCGAAGCAAGAAGTAAATACACATTGACCATGGGGGACAAAGGGGATGTTAATTAGGCCTTGGTTTAAGCAAGATTGACAAGGACAAGAGTGTTACATGAAAGGAAGGTTAACCACCCCCACCACCACTACTACCATAGGTCTTACCAAAGAAGGTTAACCACCACCACCACCACCACCACTACCATAGGTCTTACCAAAGAAGGAGAGCTGCAATTGATCATAGATAGCAAGAGCTCCAGCTCCGGCTATGGCACGCAGGATGTTGGCTCCAGCTCCCTTAAAGAGTGACCTTGGGCCTTCCCTCTCCACTATCTGCCGGAAACAATCCAATGAGTTCCTGTACTTCACAGCTTCGCCCGAGGTCATCATCATCCTCCTCCTCACCGTGTCGAATGGATACGACGCTAGCCCTGCCACTATTGTTATCCCCCACCCCAGTATAAAGCTGGCAACGAAGTTGTCCTGCCACAACACGCTTGCTATTACAACGATTTTCAGCAACAAAAGTACGTTGGGTGCTTGTAGTATCATCATGCAGCACCTACGAATCGCATGCTATTACATCGTTTTTCAGCAACAAAACGTCGGATCGGATTCGTGTTGTAGCATCATGCAATGCACCTACTAATTGTATACAGCAGCTGGCGTTCGTCTCAGGACATTATGGCAGCCTTTGCAGGCATCTGTGCATTACAATTCAATGGCTAGATTATAAGCTTTATCAGCCAGTTACGTAACTGCGCCTACACACGTCGAACCATTAAACATTCCCCATATTTCGTTTCGAGAATACGGCTTCTGCAATCGGCATCATGCGAAAATGGCGTTCCTAGCAAATAGACAATGTACCCTACCGCTCAACGTTGGTAATAGAAAGTTTACCTGCAGGTTGCCCTTCAAAACCAATGGCTTCAGGGTGTCGTACATCCCGAAATAGAGCCCACGATACACTATGATTCCCAAACACGAGATCCCGAATCCCCGATACAGCCCCGCAAACCCATCCGTTTCTAGAGTCTTCTTGTACACATCTAAAAGACCCTTGAATTGATGTTGCCCTCCCTTCCCAAAATCTGCACCAAGTCGCGTCCTGGCATAGTCAAGGGGGTAGACGAAGACGAGAGAAGTAGCACCAGCCAATCCGCCAGAAGCTAAATTTCCGGCAAACCATTTCAGATATCCATCTGTGTCTTTGTTGACATTAAACATGCGTTTGAAGTAATCCTTGAAAGCAAAGTTTAAAGCCTGATTAAAGGGGACGGTTGACGTTAAAATATCCTCCCAGGTGAATGAGTTTCAAAAAATGAACGGCTTCAGAACTAAGAGCATAGCGAAGAAATACATAGGGAAAGGGCCAACGGACCTGCGTAGGGAAATAACGAAGGACGTTCGCAAGATTACCACGCCATAGCGATAGAACTCCCTCCTCTTTGATAGTACGTGCAAAGCAATCGAGAATACCCCTGTAAGGCTCTTTAAGCCGACCCGTTTTTAAGAGTTCGTCCTGATTCTGTAAAAGGAGTTTGATACGTTCAATGGGAGCAGCCACAGTTTTGGAAATGGCCGCAGCAACCCCTCCCATCATGAAAGAAACCGCGAATCCTCTCCGGTCATGCTGCTCGCTAGGAGCAGGCACAAGCAGAGGGGGGAATAGACAGATTGTTCTTCCTGTAAGTTCGTGCAGCTTCAATCCATGCACGAGGATTTCGCCATGGAGGCAAGCGTGCGGACTATAAATTTCTTGCTTATTGTTGCAGAGCTTAGATCCAAGATAACTGTACCCAGAGAGCTTCTGAACAACCGTGGGCATTTTGATCTGTTCCGCCATAGCTACTAACAACAGAAATCCTTCCTCTTCCCCCCTGGCGCAAACAAATGAAATATCTAATTGCTTCTCTGCCGTCTCCTCGACTTCTTTAGAAAGAACCACGAAGAGCTCTTTTTACACACAGTCCTTGCCTTTCCTCAATACGTATAGAAAAAGTATTTACCCACAACTTGTATATTACAAAGGTGAATGATTATAAATCATTCATTTGGCCTCCGCTAGATTCAAAATAGCGAGGAAGATGTGGAGTGTGGAAAAGAGGGCGGAGATGTGGAATTGAAAGCTCATGAGAGAGAGAGAGGGGGGGGCGGGGAGGGGCCTCAAAATGTAGAGGATTTCTAGAGGGAAAAAATAGCATGTGGAGAGGAATAAATAGCAAGTGGATCTAAAATCATTGGAGATTTTCGGAAATTTAAAAATGGCGATTTTCGCATTGTTGTGAAACACCTTCACTTAGTCCTTCTTTTGGCAGTCCAAAAACATAACCTCTTGGTTTGACTCTGGCAAGTAATCCCGACCACCTTGAGCAATGTTTAAACAATACCTTTTTGTTCTGACAATGACCGATTCTCCATGCCATCCTAGGAGCAATTGATTTGTATAAATACAATAGTGCATCATCAACTAAAATACTAAGTGATTTGTATAAATACAAGTATTTGCATCATCAACTAACACGCTTCGATACAAGAACCTACATTTCCAAACTACAAGAACCTACATCTACAACTATAAAGTACGGAGAGAAGAACTATACTCAACATCATGGTTGAACTCTTTTGGCTATTGTTACCAACCACCAATTCCATTTGTATCCAAACTAGTCAAGACAATTTTGGAGCCTCATGTTATGATTGTTTCCTTGCAAAATTAATTTTTTGTTCCATGATCAATTCATTTAATACCATAGTGGTCAAGACTATTCAAAATGTTCGGATATAATTATTGAGGGGTCCAAACTAGAGGATATGTTTGCAACATACTACATTGTCCTGAAAATATATAGCAATATGATGTCTTAGTTTCATGAAGAGTATCAATAGAAGTCGAGAGAATCTATGTTTTATTTAGGCACTTAGCCATTTGATTATGGTAAGGGATAGCAAATGCGACATAAACTCATATCGACTTGTTTTGGTTGGCAATACTTATAGTTTGAATTTTTTGAAAGCAACATGTCTAGCTAGAATTGTCATTGATTGATCTCTATGAGGAGAATTTGTTTTGTGATGTAGGCACTGCATCTAGCAATGCATTGGCACCACTCTAATAGGAACCATTTCTCTAGGACAATGACATATTTGTTCCAAAATGTAAATTTTAGAAGGACACCAATTGGATGGCATCCAACTAGCTGAGAACAATCAATGAGTGGTTTGATGATTGGAACTTGGATTTCTAGCTTTCTCAAACATTGTCGTAGAAATTAATGAAGAATACAAAGACAAATTGTCCATGATGCATTAGACTTCTCCTAACATATGAACTTGGATTAGTCGCATTCTAAACAATATTCTAGACATTAATACATATTACAATTTTCTTTAGTGTCCAAACAAGGGTGGGATTGATAATAATATAGACAATTGAATTTAAAGGAACTCTGGGATAAATGAGTATGGTTGTGAATTGTTGAAACTATGGAAGTGATATCTACAAGCTAGGGGGACCTAGTAGGTGAATCCAAGACATGTATGCCTTAATGATCGGAGCTTACCAAATTTAGAGATCAACTTCAACAATTGAAATAGGAATGTCACTTCTGAACTGTGAGAAGAAGGTCATGATCTTGAAAATGAGAATTCTCTCTATAGTTAGGATTAAGAGTCACATTGCAATAATGGCATCTCGCATGTTGATCATGAATTTTGAAAGGTGGGTATGTATAATGGGACCAACTATGGGACTAGGAAAATAAAAATCTAAAGCCACGTGATTGTATTTCATTGTGGGCAATCATTGAAGGAGTGAAGAAATGGTCTTAAAAAATCAAAATTTGGCTATTTACTATAGGTACAATGACATTTACTATGGATAACTACTAAAAATACCACCGATAATTTGTTAAAAACTACTAGGAAACCTAGCAGTACTAGAGGATAAATTGGTCATGAAGTTTCTCAATAGTACTATTAATATTACCAGTGGTATAGGGTGTTGTATTGTCGGTAGTAGGCATTTTACTATCGGTAAGGAGTTTGTTACTGACAGTATTGTATCCATTATCAATGGTATTAATATTGTCTCTTCGATATAATCATGCCATTGATTCATTTACAATTTCCTTTTATCTGAGAGGTAATTTCTCCTCTCATTTTGTTAGCCCAATGCTAGTAGGGTCTAGCCCACATAGTAGTTCTTGGCCCCTATTCTCACAAGGCACAAGAGCTAGATGGGACCACTCCTAGGGTTAGGTATGTGGACTCTATCGAAGAAAGAAGTGGTTTTGTGTATTTTTTTGTATGCATTCTATATCATGCTCTATAACTTGTACACCACATGTTGCACTAATAGGTGGATTTTGTATATATAGATATTGTATCCGATTTGCAAACTTTCACAGAATTTTACTACGAGATGAAAGGTTCCAATAGCTCTAAGAGTGAGTTACCAATGAAGGTAAATAAGAAGTTAACCAGGTGAGTTGAGAGAAGTTACTAGAGAAAATAAATATCTTGTAGAGGAGAGAGAGAAATGGGCACTGTAATGGAGAGCACCTATAGGTTGTACTGTAAATTCAAGACCATGGTTATACAAGACATAAAGAGGATGCTAGAATAGAATTCCCAAGTGCATGAGATGCTAGCATTAGGAATTGGGATTTTAATGCATTTCTTTACAGTTTTGAATCCTAAATTGGCAATGTCCATGTACGGTTTGAGAAAATGTGTACTAAAAGACCATCATTTGCCAATGCTATCAGTGCAACACATATGAAACGATGGGATGGATTATGGTCTTTGCATAAAAGTAAAGTCCTATTGAGCAAGAAGAAATGTAAAATTGAGAGTTCGTAGAAGAAGTCATCCTAAAGGTTTGGAATGGTAGAAGAGTGAGTTGAGAAAGATGAGGAAGGGGGCACTCTAGTCTTTATTAAAGGAGGTATCACACAAAAGCCTAGAAGTGAGCTAGTCTAAGAAATTATGTGAACTTTGTGACATTTATCACAGAGCAAGAGATCTTTCAAGGTGAACAAATTGCATCTCAAATATACGAGACCATCTATTGGTCCATCTAGAAAGTTAAATTTGTTTCTTACAACATAGATGGTATGGTGGCAAGCAAAATGAGGACAATGTCAATGGTTGTAGACAAGAAGCATGAAGAGAAGTGGAGCACACTGTGGGGGTTAAAGGTCACTGTGCCTTTACCCCGGTTATGTACAATACTCAAAAACATATATAAATGAATGAAAAAGAAGATTAGGGTGGTTCTGCACCCACCAAAACTTGTGGCTCTCTGTCTCTCTCTCTCCTTCTTCCGTTCTTGCTTCCATTGAGAGCACTCTCGATTGGTATCAGAGCACAGGTGATCTAGCTGAGCGTGCGTGAATGCTTGGAAGCTCAGCAGCTCTGTGGGAGGAAGAAGAAGCTCTATGGGAAGCTTTGTGGGCGACTTTACTTACATCCGAGTGTGCAGAGACCTTGGAGGAACCTTTGGAAAAGTCACTTTGGTTTTACGAAGTGGTTTTGAGAGCCTGTTAAGAGTTTTCAAAGAAAAAGTCGTTTTTTGAGCTTTTCCTTGTTTGGTTCGATGACAGAGACTCCGTATTGACTTGTAGAGGCAACTATTGCTTGCTTTTAGTGTCCACTTCACTTTAGGAGCTTGGAAACACCTTCATTCTTGAATATGGGATCATTTCATTGGATTTCTGACTCAGTGTGTCAGTTTCTGCGTTTTTTGCCCGGGTGTTGGAACTCAAGTTTGGAGCAACCATTTGCAAATCTGTCAGTTCCAGTGGACTCAGGAGGTTCTAAAACTTCTATGTTGCTCATCATTCACACTCCAGTGGAGTTTACAAACAACTTTGTTTCCAAAAACGTTTTTCAGTCCGTGTGTTGGACCCAGTGATTGAGACCACGGTTTCCAAAACCATCTGTCCCATTGCATTCCGAACGCCCAAAAACCCCTACCTATCAATTCTTGCGCGATTCGGTGGAGGATTTTCAGAGTTATAGATCTCTGTGTATTCGATTTCGTCTCTCTATTATGCATTTTTCATTCTAAGGTTTTGAAACCTTAGATTTATGCCACATGGCAATGGATAAGTGTTGACTCCCATTTCTCACTCATCGGTTGGGATTTTGGAGTTCTGGCAGAAGAGAGATATTTGCAGATTTTCTTGTTGAGTCTGATTATGCAATGGCGCCCATGTTTTGAGGCATCTCAGGTTCTATTTTTAGTAGCGGTCATTACCGTGGGACTATGATTTCTTGAGCATACCTTATGCAGATCACTCTGGTTGCAGTTTGAGCAGTGTGCGCTCATTCGTGGTATGCATTGGGTTGCAATGGATGATTTATAGGCCATTTGGATGCATTACGGTCCTTATTGGATGCACTGATAGGCCCAAATTGCCTTGTGGGATGCTATTTTTTATGGACGCTTTGCACATGGATGCTATTTTATGTTGAGGGACAGCTTTGACACATTGCAAGTGATGCACTGATAGTGCTATGCTCTCTTGGATGAGATATTATTGATGCATATGCCAGTGGATGGTGTTTATGCTTGAGTCATTTGGCACTTATTGGCATTTTGGATTGCCATTGCAGTTGGCATTTTCTTTTGGGCCAGATTTGCTCATATGGATGCATAGTATATGCACATGAGTTAGATGCATCTTTTGATGCTTTGAGCTTTGAGTTTTGGTGATATTTCATTCTATTGTGGCATACACATTTAGGAGCACCTGGTATTTGGTGTGATTCTCTCTTGCAGGCACTAGCATTTAGGATTTTGTTTCATTTGCATCATGGCATCCTCTTCCATGTCTGAAAAGGAGTTTTTCAGCATTAAAAAGTTTGATGGGAGAAACTTTTCTTTGTGGAAAGAACAAATAAGGGATGTGCTTATTTAAAAGAAGCAGATTAAACCCTTGGCAAGGATTGAAGCTAAGCCTGCAAATATGTCTGAGGATGATTGGAATGAGTTGGATGCATTAGCAAAGTCTACTATTAGACTTCATCTTGCAAAGTCAGTTTATTTCACAGTAGTAAATGAGCAGACTACGAAAGATTTGTGGAAGAAACTGTGTGCCACTTATGAGAAGGAAACTACCTCTAATAAAGTTTACCTCATGAAGAGGTTGTTTGAGCTGCAGATGAAGGAAGGGGTCTCACTTGAATGAATTCAATATTATTTTCAGCTAGCTTTAGGCTTAGAAGATGAATTTTGATGTGGAGACTAAGGCAATATTTCTCTTATGTTCATTGCCATCCTCATGGGATACCTTCTGTACAGCTGTCAGTAACTCTACACCTGGTGGAGTACTGAAATTTGATGATGTTGTGGGTAGCTTGTTGGCCGAGGAGATTAGACGGAAGTCTATGGATGGCAATAAGCAGGATGCAGCCTTAAATGTGCAAAGGGGTAGATCACAGTTCAGGGGGAAGTCCCAAGAAAGAGGGAAGTCTCGTAGCAAATCCAGGGCACGGAACATTGAGTGTTACCATTGTGGCAAGAAGGGCCATATGAAAAAGGATTGCACTTTCTTTCCCCTTCTTTTATGGGCTGATTTAGTCTGCTTCCCATAGAGACAGTGCTCACAAAATTCAAAATCAGAGAAACTCAAATGCGGTACATAACCCAAACGGCATAAGAGTTTCATTCCATTCTGGCTCATGTGCCCCAACCTGCAATGCCACAAAGAAGTGCTTGGCTGCTCGGTTATTGCAACAACATGATCAAATACCCCTGATACATGTAAGGGATACAAAGTCCCACACTTGGCACCCCTGGCCAAAAGCATAGAGCCCTTCTAAATTTTTTAACTCTAAAAGCCAAAAGTGGTGTGAAAACCAGCATCATCTAGCTGACCCACTGAAATAAGACTCTTGGTCAGCTTAGGCACATGTCTCACATGTTTCAAAACAAATGCAGACCCATTTGCAAAAGAAAACTTTATGTCACCTGCTCCCACTATGTCACATGCATAGTCATTTCCAAGATGCACACAACCTGTATTTCCACTGTCATAAGTGGAGAACCATTCCCTATGGGGAGTAACATGGAATGAAGCACCAGAATCCAAAATCCAATCCTGGGAATATGCATCATCTGAAGTGGTAAGCAACTCTGTAGATAAACTAGACATGAAGAGAACGTCATTGTCACTATCATGTGTGACTGCATTGATCTCCTCGATCTTCACTTTTCCTTTGTCAAAAGCTTGATTTGGTGCATTCAGACGTATGTGGTCCCATGCCTACACGGTCATTAGGCGGGGCTGAATACCATGTGACATTCATTGATGATGTAACTAGGAAAGTGTGGGCTTATGCTATAGCTCGGAAGAGTGATGTGTTCCAGGTATTTCAGAAATGGCTGGCCTTGGTTGAGAATCAGTCAAGTAGAACGCTTAAATTCCTACGAACTGACAATGGTGGAGAGTATCTCTCTCATGACTTTCAACATTTCTATGATACACGTGGGAAGAAAGGTTGCAATGCATGCTTTCCAATGCAAGTCTTTCTGGTGGTTTTTGGGCTGAGGCAATCAAGACTGCAGTGCATGTGATCAATAGATCACCTAGTAAGAGTTTGGATGGTGGTATTCCTAAAGAGGCATGGAGTGGCAAGAAGCCCTCTTACTCTCATTTGCGTATATTTGGGTGTGAGGCATATGCACATGTGCCAAAAGAGCTTCAAAAGAAGCTAGATTCTAAGTCTAGGAAATGCATCTTTCTGGGTTATGGTGAAAGTGGAGAGATGGGCTATCGTCTCTGGGATCTAGAAGCAAAGAAAATCATACGCAGCCATGATGTGGTCTTCAATGAGAAGAAGATGCATAAGGCACCCATGAGGGATGTGGAAATGAGGAGAATCACTTTCTAGGATGTGAATCCACCTACATATGGAGGGGGGGAAGGCAGTGAGTACTCCATTGCCTCCATATGTGAAACTAAGTCATATAGATAGTTCCAAATCAGATGAGGAGAGGGCCATGATGGCCAAGGTTCCTTATGCATCAGCAGTTGGGAGTCTTATGTATGTTATGATAGCTACTAGACTAGACATTGCATTTGCAGTGGGAGTTGTTAGCCGGTATATGGCTAATCCAAGAAAGAGGCATACTGAGTCATACAGATAGTCCCAAATCAGATGAGGAGAGGGCCATGATGGCCAAGGTTCCTTATGCATCAGCAGTTGGGAGTCTTATGTATGCTATGATAGCTACTAGACCAGACATTACATTTGCAGTGGGAGTTGTTAGCCGGTATATGGCTAATCTAGGAAAGAGGCATTGGGAGGCAGTTAAGTGCATCATGAGGTACATGAAGGGTACCAAGGAGATGTGCATCTGCTTTGGTAAAGGAGACATGCGTGTACTTGGGTACACAGATTCAGACTATGCAGGGCATGTGGATAGTAGGAGATCCACTTCTGGTTATGTGTTCACCTTTGTAGGTGGTGCAGTGTCGTAGATGTCTCACGCACAGAAGTGCGTTGCTTTGTCTACCACAGAGGCTGAGTATGTTGCAGCCACAGAGGGTTGCAAGGAGGCTATATGGCTTGATCGGCTAGTGGGAGATTTGGGGATTCATACAGGTGTACCGACATTGCATAGTGATTCCATGAGTGCTATTCAGCTAGCACGGAATCTGGTCTCTCATGCAAAGACCAAACACATTGAGGTCAGGTACCATTTCATCAGGGAGGTACTTGAGGACAAGCGCATAGAGCTTGTCAAGGTTCATACAGATGATAACCCTGCAGATATGCTGACGAAGAGTCTACCTAGTCAGCGGTTTGAGTATTGTCGTGTATTGATGGGCATTGGATAGTATGCTCACTGGTTGTTCTCCTTAAAGGCACATTGTCCTTTAAGTGGGAGGTTATGGGGGTTAAAGGTCACTGTGCCTTTACCCCGGTTATGTACAATACTCAAACACATATATAAATGAATGAAAAAGAATATTAGGGTGGTTCTGCACCCACCAAAACTTGTGGCTCTCTGTCTCTCTCTCTCTCCTTCTTCCGTTCTTGCTTCCATTGAGAGCACTCTCACGCACCCATTCTCCTCGTAGACAAGAAGCACAAAGAGAAATGGAAATTCAAACATCACACCCCATTCTCATGAAATTTAAGACCCCTTTTGACCATCACACCCTAGTTCACACCCTAGTTCAGGTGGAAACCTAGCATAATTTTCCATCCAACTTCCATTTAATGAAGGGTCCTATAGGTGTTCTATTAATGTGTACTTCAAGAGAGGAGCAGATAAGATGGAAGAAGAAGAAGGAAAACTAGATGATGCAATAAAAGGATCAAGAGATGTGCTACATAGAATTAACTTTTATTGTGCCAACATGCACCACCAAGTATCCATGCTCTCCTAGTTAGACTAGCTCATGATTGCATCAAGACTAATGTTTCCACATAGACTGGTTACCTAGCAACATTTTGCTTGATTTTACTCCAGATGGTGCATCTCATGCTAGAATCATTTATTGGCGAACCACACAAGATATTCTAGAGGAGTGTAGAAAGGCTTTCATAACAATGAAGTGGTTGCAAGACAAGATTTTAGACGATTGGCATGATAGATTTTGCATTGCAAGTAAGAGCATGCTCAAAAACATTGGCTTGTACCATAGTTGTAGACTTTTGCAAAAAAAGAAAGATACAACCTACAATCGGACTTTTTTTCCCTTGGTTGGATTATCAATGAAATGGTATAGTTTTTCTTGGATGCCCATATATATTTGCTCATAGGATTGACCAAGCACATCCGGGAGTAAAAGTTTGATACACATTGGTCAAAGATGGTGGTTTACACGTAAAGATACAATGTGACAAGTCCAAGTGATGAGGAGTTGGCTATCGGATGATTGAAGGGATGAATCTTCTCGGGGGGGTCACTATGTATAAACCCTCTATATCACGTGCGTTCAAGGCCTATATTTAAAGTCCCTTATCTGTAAAAAATTTCATGAATAAAATGTACCCCTTTTCTATACAAATCTGTAAATTTTTTCCAAAACTATTTTAAATAATCCCTTATGTATATTTATTTCTGTAAATTTTAGAAATAAAAAAAATCCTTCTGTTGAACTCACGTGATAGGGTTACATATGATGAGTGACCCCCCCGAGTGAATCTTTCTTTAAGGCTTGGGAAGTAGTAACTCGTAATAGAAGTCAAATTATTTGTACGTACTTTTGATGTATTAAAGTCACATTTTGGGTCTTTTTAAGGCCCCTCTCGAGTTTACTTTCCAAAATTTTGCAAATGTCATGTAGCATGGTCATGCATCTTCATGCATTAGATCGTGTTACATCATCATGCTGCATCATGAACATCCCCCACAAGAGATTCCGAATGTTGCATTGCCAAGTCCATCATAATTATCAAAGACAAACCCTACTACAATCAAGTTGTCTTTTTCCGTCTTAGCAGTTGAGATCATCAATGCAACCTTCCACACAAGTAGGGTGTTTCCAAGGACTCATTGAATGGATTAGTAAACATTCCATGCATATGTAAATGCTTATATTTTTTAACTCTAATCACTTTTGAAACAAAACCCATGTTTCTTTGTTACTACAAAAACATCCCTCCCCAATGGTTCACTCTTATAGCCATTAATCCAACAAATTGACCACAAATTCATATTTTGGTGCATGAAATTTAGTGGATGATGCAAAAAGGCATGATAATCATGTAAATTATTCTCGTTACCATTCAATTTGATATGCAAGATGACCCCCTTTGGACTTGTAAATCTATATATATAAATTACATTAAGTTGCCTTATGCACATAAATGGCATGTAAGTCCCCCCATTAAAAAAATTCACTAAAGTGCTATGTTACATGTTTATCCATGACCCCCCCCCCCCCAAAACCTAAATGGGGGTTACGCCAAAATAGTCCTTAGCTCTAGACTACTCAATTTCAAGAAATGTGAAACATAAACCTCCTTTTGAATACTTTCTACTTCAAGCAATTATTTTATGGGACACTTAGATTATTTCTTTGCTTTCTTGATTTTCTATCGCTTCAACAAATTCTCGCTCATTTTTTAGGGCTCACTTTCTTTTTCCTGCTCACTCTATTGACTAACTCATAGATATGGGATCAGTCAACCACTTCTTCAACCACAATGAACACTCCCTCTCTCACCTTCTTTCTCTCATGACTCAATTGTGGTCCACATTATCCCACCATACTAGGTGCAAGAGATATAGATTGCAATCTTGCCAAATGAATAGTGCTGAGGGTTCTCATAATCTTTTCATGAAAATAGGCAAGAAAGCCAGTTCAAAGTATCTTCAACAAACTCTATATCACTAGCGGCATAATTCATAATTTTGATGGTACAAAGACTAGTAATGGTGGCAATATTAAAAACCTCACTAGTATATTTATGGCTTGTAAATTGTAACATTGGTATAGACGGTATTACAACTAGTATTAAGGATATTTCCACTAGTATATTTAATCCTATTCATTGATGATTTTTCTAGGCTATCAATGTTATAACATTATTTTCATGCAATTTTGGACCGAAAATGATGATCATGAACCGAGATATTGATGTGCTCTCAATGATCATAGGAAGGAACACAAACATAGTGATTCCACACATAGTGGTCATAGTGATTTTGCTGTAGGCTTGGATGATTCTATGTGATTTATAAAAGACAAATAATATAGTATTCATGGTGATTGTGCTCTAGCTTACTCTATGTTATTTATAAAAGACAAACAAGATTAGGAAATCACATAATTATGTAAAATTTTAGGATATTAACTAATGTGATTACACAATCAAGTTAGTAGTGCGAGCTAATTATCTATTTGGTACTGACCTGGTAACCGAGGATTATGCAGTAAACATAAGGTCATTAGTAGGAGATATACTTATACTATCAGTATATCAAATATACCAATGGTATAACTTATGTGTTGACAATATATGGGCTTATATTCACAGTATATTTTATTTATAGGTAGCAAAATCCCATCGATATTTTCACCTATGGAGAACTTACTTGGTGAGTTTTTCTATCTCTTAGACTACAGATTCCATGATGGCATGGTTTCTCTATCTTAGATGGAAAAGAATCATTATGGTGTCCTCTTAAATGTTGATGTGTATGTGTTTTAGTTATTTAGAGGTCTAATTGTGGTGCCATTTTTGTGTTGCATTTGGTGGGGTGTGAAAAGCACCATGATTGCACTTCTATTACTACATTTATGATAGAAGCACGTTGCAATGCTTCTCTCCCTGGTATCAAAAGTAAAGAGAGAAACGTATCATAGAAAATTCATCCTTTAGAGAGTGGATGAAAGGATATTTAAGCAATGCTAGGCCGATGCACAATCAGGTATAGCTAATCATAAAACTATTGTGAGGTATTTTTGAGACCATTGTGACATGCAAGTGGGTTAGATTTCAAATTCAAGGTAGGCTCACGCTCTTTCTAGGTTTTTCCCTAGCGTAATGATTGCCACACTAGCATAATGATGAGATTGAATCTGTCAGAACTTGCTATTGTAATTGTTCCAAACACAATGGCAAAGCTTGACACATAGCACTCTAGGCCCTTTTTTCCAGGGGCATACACATTAGGGAAAAAGGGAGCTCATTTTGGGGCCCTAAGAGAAATTTACGATTTTTTCATTTTTCTTTCCTCTAAAATAATAAAATATGACATAACCCCACTGACATACAATGTAGAATTTGGTATTTATCACATCACTGACGCATTCAGAGCGGGCCAAAACCCCAAGAAAGGCTTTCAAAATGCCAAAAACGGGCACTTGGAGGCCCAAAAAAGGCCAAAAAGGCTCGAAAAGCAGCCCATACAAATGAAAGCAATTTGACAAGTTGGACGTGCCAGTGCTGTCAGAAATATCAAATTCTGCACCATAGGTTAGATATAATAAAGTAGCTCAAGTGTCCTCATTGCATGCAAACTCGATCACATTTCTTTTGTTTTCCTTTTCTAAAATTTTCAACGTTACGTTGACCCTTCTTTGATTGGTGGAGGGCAATTTTCTTTCTTGGCTAAAAGGCCCCAAAATGAGCTCCCTTTTTTCCTAATGATCATTCTAAATAGATTTTGACACGCGAGCTCTACATGTATGTGGTCATTCTCAACATTATGCAGAGCTCAACACTCCGTGCCTTTACTAGACAAGAATACATTGTGTGATATGTGGTAGTTTCCAAAATCATGGAACGGTTCTTATGCACAACCACTGCATTAGATTAGAGTGTTGATGACCTTTTCCCTCACAATATCCCACTCTATGACCACCCTGCTTATTCAACAAGAGATCTATTTTATCTTTTTTAAGGCTATGTAAAGTCTCTTTTATGGTCACCCTTGCCCACCATGTTGGTTCTTGAAGATCATTGGAGCTATTTTAGTTTTTTTCATAGCTATTTTACAAAGAAGAAAATCACCCATTATTCTCCTAGATCTCTCTTATACTAGAAAATTTTTGGAATTTTAGATCCTACTAGTGCATGCTCATGCTCACAAAGGCCCACTAATATTTTAGTATTTAAAAGGTTTTTAAAGATCTCTTGACTATTTAAAAAACTATGCTATCATGTGTATTCAAGGGGTAGATTACGAATCCCTTAGCGCCCCAAGAACCACAATGGCTCATGATCACACAAAAACACTCATATCTTAGTATTTAAGATCTTGTTTTAGATCTATTAACTATATCAAACACGAGACTATTGTGTGTGTTCAAGGGGTATATTAGAAACCCCTTAGCATCCCAACCTCATTGTTATTTTGAATATTATTTTTGTGGGTACTTTTTACACTTTTAGGGCATGCACATGATTGCAGATATCTCATATTCTATGTTAAAAACTAGACCATCATGTGCATACAAGGGGTGTATTCAAAACCACTAAGCAGCCCAATGGTAGCCTAAAACATCTCCTCTTGACATCAACATTTATCACCGAGTACTCTACTATTGTAAAACCACAAATTACTAGAATACTTTTATTATAAGTCCAAGAAAATTCAACATTTGGGAAGAGAATATGAGAAAAGAGAAACGTGTATGTATTGTTATAAATTTTGTATTGCAAAATTTGGCAAGAGAATATCGATCTCTTTTTATCAGCCTTGGGCCTTACAAATGGTTGTTTACATCTTGAGGTGTAGCATCCTAATGTGCATCCCAAAGGAGGTTGGACATAATAGGGCACCTCTACTTCAAAAGGAGTTCTGGCATGCCATGCAATCCTTTGAAGGACGTCCAACATAAATAGAGCCACCAATAGAGCTCCACCACCATGCACGTCTTTGAATCTTGTCAAACAAAAGAAGATAGAAGAGGGATGATATTAGTAATAGCAAGAATGTTGGTAACGACAAGGTAATAATAGGCATGTTGGTAATAGCAAGTATGTTGGCAAACAGCAAGCATGGCAAACAGTTACAGTGGAGAAATAGGTGATGATCAGTGGAGAAATATAGTTTTTGTATGGCAAATAGGGAAGAAGATAAGGGATCTAATGAGAAGTGAAAAATAGTCAATGAGTAGTGGATAAATAGGCTCAATCTTTGCAAGGAGACAAGGGTGATCTTTTATGCCTGCATTCAAGCATTACAAGCCGATAGTTCCTAGTTAAACACATGCCATTTGATCAATTGGCATGCCTAAATAATCATGAGTGGACCTGAACCAATCAAGTCTGTATGGCCCTTGAGTGTTGCCCTTTAGCATAAAGGGCTATATTATCAAGCCATACATGTCTTGGTGGCATCATTCACCTACCAAACTATTGTGGTAACAAGTAATTCCATGTAACCCATCATTTTGGTTGGAATAGGCTCCAATTGTTATTTTATGCATTTGTCCAAATGATCATGTAACCCATCATGGTGGTTGGAATAGACTTCAATTGATCTTATATGCATAATCCCAACTAATCATGAGTTGCTCTCAACCAAATGACAATCTAAATTCTTTCTATACACGAGGAACCGTGAAGTTTTTATAGGTTCAAGCAATAGTAGAGCAATTGAATGGGATGTCTAGTCCCTTACTCAAGGGTTATCTCGAGGATCATGATAGAAAACCTAAAGAATGTAAAGGATGAAAAATCCTTGAAAATAACATCTGAGACTACCACAATTGGATTGCACCTAATGGGCACTTGCCTCATTACAGTTTTTTCCAATTTAAGAAGGAAATGAAGAGAAGCCATCAATGGAACATTAATAATGCAATAGGAGAAGATTATCAAGGATGATGTAAGGTAGAGCTCATATAGGATCAACATTTGCTTGCATGTAGCCAATCACAAAACTATTTTCAGGCCAATTTGGATACGCGACGTGATGTGTTGGTGGGTGAGATTATTATCATTGTCAAGAGCACAGATCTCGACACATAGAACTATATGCATTTACTCATGAGCACAGAGACTGTTGCTCCTCTGGCTTGACTACATCACATAGCTTTTGCCTTGCCACCTGTCATTGCGCAACTTCGCCATCTGTTCACTACACAACACAATCTTTTTTTGCACTGACCATCGTGCTGGTTAGAGCAATGATGTTGGCATGGAGCGACCACCACATTGGTCTGACTACAGCACAAAACTTTTTCCATGCCACCTATCATTGCACAACTTCACCATCTATCGCTGCACAACACAATCTTTTGTTGCACTGACCACTATGCTGGTTCGAGCAATCATGTTGGCATGGAGAGACCACCACGTTGGCATGAAGACCACCGTGGCATGTCAATCCCTAAAGGGGAGCCCTCAAGGTCCATATCCATAACCACCATGTTGGTTGTTGGAGCTATTTTAGTTCTAAACCAAGGAAAATATAGTCTTATTTAGGAGCTATTTTAGTCCTATTAGTCCTATTAGTCCTCGTGCAACAATTTCTCAACCATCACACTGGTTCTTGGAGCTATTTTACTTCTAAGCTAAGGAAAATGTAGACATTTGCAATTTATGATAGTTTCCTTACAACCACCGTGCTGGTTATTAGAGTTATTATAGTTCTAAACCAAGGAGAATATACTCCTATTTTGAAGCTATTTTAGTCCTACTAGTCCTTGTGCAACAATTTATGCTAGTCCTTGGAGCTATTTTAGTGCTATTTTAGTTCCAAGCTAAGAAAAATGTAGTCCTATTTTATAGCTATTTTAGTCCTTCTGCAATAATTGCTTGTGCAGCAAATCACACCACTTGCACTGGTTGCTATAAATCCTAAATGAAGGCATTTTTGAACCATTTTCACTACATTTTTTTCAAATAGGTTCTTGTGCAATGATCCCTATGGTTACAATTAAATGTAAATTAGGGTAGAAATATGCCATTTGTGCTTTTTTAGATCCACTTTCACTACCAAAGTCACAACAACAATAGTTTTTGCAATAATGGTACTACATTGAAATTAAAACAAAATAAATTATATCCGATAGTTTTTCTGATAATAGTATTACATCGAAATTGAAACAAAATAAATTATGTCCGAAGCAAACATTTAACAAAAGAGATTACATCCAAAGATTCTAGCACTTTGTCTTTGTGACACTTATTTAAACACTTTTAGCACTTGTCAACACCACCATTGTGGTGAGACCTGGTATCACTTTTTGCCCTTGTTAGCACTTTCTTACATTTTTGGCCTGGTGCCTCGTATGTAGGGGATAATATGAGCACCTCGTAGTTAGCACTTTCTTATAATTTTGACCCAAAACTCATCATATGTAGGGGACAATACAAGCACCTCATAATTGAACATAACCTTCTTCATAGCAACTTCCTTCAAGGCACTAGGAGAGAGAACTCAACTTGGTGGTGAGCGTAGTCGAGCAAAACCTTTGACAATGGGTAGGGAACTCAATCTAGTGGTGAGCTCTAGCACACTGATGCTCTTAGTGTGTTAGAGCTTATCACCAAGTTGAGTTCTCCTTCCCCAGTGCCGAAGGATGTGCTCAATTACGAGAGGCTCATCACCAAGTTGAGCTCTCTCCTAGTGCCTGACAGAACAATGATGACAGACATTTGTAGTAGCTGAGAACGGGATCAAATGTGACGGACCTAAAATCCATTGTGCAATCCCCCCCTTAAGACCCGTTTCCCTTGGCTCCCCATCTTGCAACTCCTTTGGTCATGGCTATGGCTATTGGAGTTTTCCAAGATGGAGAGCCAAGGCAAACTATGGATCCCATGACTTGGGCAGCATTATGAAGGGGCATTGAGGTTGCATCAAAAAATTCATCACATGGGTGGAAGGGGGCTTGGAGAGCATGGAAGGGGGTAGGAAAGGGGTTTTCCTGAGTGCAATGAATTGTTTCTCTGCCCTTAAGGCCTTTATATAGCTAGAATTTCTGCCCCTGGGGCACCAACTCCCTTTAGTAAGAAAACCTATCAAAATCTTGAGTATGAGATGAATTTAACAATATGCAATGAGTAGAAATTATCTAAATTAACATGGTTGTGTTCTACACTAAAAGAGCTTCAAATATGTCTTTACACCTTGAAATTTGGATAACACATGAAAAAGTTACATTAATTTGAAAGGAGATAAGATGTTTTTTCATATTTTAGTGTATTTTTTGTTTTACCCCCCCCATCCAAAAGACCCCCCCCTTGGGCCTCATATTATGAAAAGTATGTACAAATCTTGAAATCTTGCATGTTTTTCAAGGTATATACCTATTATTTTGTGGGGGAGGGGACATGAAATTTTCAATATTTCCCTTGCATATTTGAATTTTTTTAAAGGAAATCCATGCATATTATATATGAACCATGTCCCCCCATAGCCTTAATTTTGGATGAAAGTAGTAACATATTACATATTGATTTGGTGCCCCAGGTTTCCTCCCTCCCAATCTTCTCCCCTTAGTTTCTTATGTCATTTTGTGTGACTCTAGGCGCATGTTGCTGCTAAGAGCACACAATCCACCCGTTGGATTTTTCTAGTAGCCCATAGGCGGTCATATATATCATCATCTAGCCATGACGTGCAATGAGATGGTTGCCATGGGAGAATTTCTTGGTCATCAAAGCCAAGATCACAATAATTTATGCACCTAGCTTGCTGGTATCTCAGCCTAGTGTAGGTGGTCATATACATCATCGTCTAGCCATGACGTGCGATTAGATGGTTTCCATGGGAGAATTTCTCAGTCATTAGAGCCAAGATCATAATAATTCAATGGGATGAGGGGGGAGGAGCAGTGGCACATGCACCCATCTTGCTAGTAGACCAGCCTAGCATAGGGAGTCATAGACATCATTGTCTAGCCCATGACGTGCCATTAGATGGTTTCTATGGGAGAGTTTCTTTGTCATTGGAAAATTCTAACACTGGTATGATATGTTCTTACAGTCTAATTCCATATTAATGCTAATCTAAGCAACATGGTCCCTCATGCAAAGCCATTGTTATTACAGTTTGATTCTGACTCAATGCTAATGAGATGCTAATCTAAGCCTGTAAATTAGATTGCCCCTCATGCAAAGTCATTGTTATTACAATCAATTTAAGAAAGGAAATATCAAAACAAGACATCATATTAGCATTGAGTCGGTTCATCAGACTATAATAACAATAGTTCTCGGTCATAAGATCGAGAACTATTGTTATTATAGTCTGATGAGCCAGCTAAATGCTAATCTAAGCTTGTGAACTAGACAGTCCCCATGCAAAGTCATTGTTATTATAGTCTGATTCTGGCTCAATGCTAATTTGAGCTATGAATTAGACAGTCCCTCATGCACAATCATTGTTATTACAGTCTAATTCTGACTCGATGCTAATCTGAACCTATGAATTAGATGGTCCCTCACGCACCATCATTGTCACTAAAACAAGCGTGGTGGTTGTTTGGGATTAGTATACTCTTTGGGATTTACATTTTCCCTTGTTTGGGATTTATTGATTGGGATTTACTAAAACAAGCGCAGTGGTTGTTTGGGATTTACTAAATATTATATTTTGTGGGGGTTTCAGTTAATCCTAAACCAACAAAAATGCATTTCCTTGCTAGTGCCTACCTCCTCTAGCCTTAACTATCATACAACTAACCTATCATATTCATCAACATAATGTGTGGGAATCTATCGGTACATGGGTCTTCAAACATGGCAAAGATCTCATTGGATTACATCATTGAGCATGTCAAGATGGCTTGATTTGACAGATTAGAATATGTGAACAATTATAGCTTGGATAGCAGGAGAGCAAACTAGTTTTAAAACTCAACAAGTCTCGAGTGAAGGCACAACGAAGTCCAATAGAGATGGAAAGCCACAGGAGCAATGACATTTTTTCTATCGCTTGTCCTGAGCTTGATCAAGCCATTTTTGCAAGGGGTCCCTTAGCAACCCAAGCTTGTCATAGATGAGATTTATCGCTTGGAGGATGAACCAACAGTGTCATTCACAAGATGGTCATATTGTAGGAGGAATTGTGGGAAGGAGTTCAACATCATAAGAACCCACAGTTTGTGAAGTATGTCTTTGAAGGCTCCCATTGTGTGAAGTGTCGAGTCCTTGTCCTAGAATCCTTGATTATAAGAACCCACAGTTTGCAAAGATGTTGTTGAACGCTCCCATTGTATGAAGTGTCGAGTCCTTGTCCTACAATCCTCGCGCAAATATAAATTCCTTCAAAGATCTTGGACTTGAACTTCGGCCCTGCAACCCAAGAGTGGGCTGCCCCAGGAAACGCTCCACCTACCCTCAATGCGGTCAGTCATGGGATGCCTTCCCGCACTTGCATGTAGCCTAATTGGTAGTGTGCCAACTCTATCTAGCCATCAGGCCACACATGGCCCCCATCTGGTGTCCAAACCAGGACCTACGGGATAACCGAGCTACTCAAATGCCTTCTCCTCATATGGGGGGCTTACAAGTAGAGTTAGCTGGTTCCCGCGTAGTTACACGAGAGTGGAGCATTGATATCTAACAGTTACTTTCTATTCAACCACACTAGTTTAGGACAATCACATAACTTGTGTTTGAGCTAATAAACCACTATTGCATGATGTTCCAACCACTAGGCTAGTTTAGGACAATCACATTAAGTCCAAGCCAGCCTAGTTTTGGTGGGCCACAATTGCATGATATTCCAACAATTGGGCTGGTTTAGGACAATCACATTAAGTCCAAGCCAACCTAGTAAACTATCCCAATGCTCAATCACAAACAACCACCAGGCTGGTTTAGGCAACCACTCGCCTGCATTGTATCAAGAAATGAAGCAAGTAAACTATCCCAAAGCTCAATCACAAACAACCAGTGGGATGGTTTAGGCCACCACTAGCCTGCATTGTATCAAGCATGTATATGATGCGCTCATCAAACATCTTGCATCACATCCGCTTTCTACAGATGTCCTTGTTATTTGGAGAAACTCTTGTATTTTCATGCCAAAATGTCACCACTATTACGATGACTTTCACACTTAGGCTGCCTCTCCTTTTCTTGCGATCTATTGAAGCCCATAGAATACTTGGATCGGGATGATTGAGCATTGCTTCTGCTCTGTGTGCATCTCTCGAGGTCTTGGTAAGGTTGTCACTCTATGAACTTTAGGGTACAGGCTAAAAATTGTGAAGACTCGAGGCTGTATTCACCTAAATGGTGATGCGTCAATTTTATGAGCAAAAACCCATGAGTAGGTTTATCTGAGCGTGTTTTTCAAGAGATTTAAAAAATTGTATTTCTTTATAAAACATGGTTTTAACACTTTTATTTTCACTAGAACTAGATCCCTTTATGATTAAAATATACAAAATTGTCACTCATTTAATTTTACATAACATAAATTTTCTTCTTCCTAGACATCCTTTGTACCCCTGTTATTACCTAACAAAAGTGTTGAAAATTCCTTTAAGAAACATCCCTCATAATAACTCTCAATGTTATAATATTATACATATATAATTACTTTTTAAACACATTTATATCAATATGACAAGAGCTTTCTAGTATTTTAATACATAAATAACAAGATATTTATGGATGTGTTTCTAAAGAAGTTTAAATTATTGTAAATAAGTATTAACTTGGGCTTATATATCACTCCCATAAAACATATGTAATATTTGATACTATATATGCAAGATTTTCCAAAATATAACCCCATATATGTGCTTAAATGGGGTTTTTCGATCAATTTGAGTGGCTGAATGACTAGATTTGGACATTGGATGTGAAAGCTATGCCACTTTTAAATGTGTTATGGGTTATGCCACGTTATGGATTATGCAAGATACCTATATACAAAAAAATCCCTGAACCTCACCAAAAATAGCTACACTCAAGCAAACAATGACCCTACAAGGTATGGTAGAGGAGGCAAAAGTAAAGGCCATGCACATGCATAAGAGAAAGTTGAGGCCACTAAGGCCCAAGCAAGAGAAGCTTTAAAAATGGTATAGAATTAAAGGCAGAAAAGAGAAGATAAAGAAAGGCAAGTTAAGTACATGTAATGGTAGCTTGAAGATACTAGAATGGATGCAAACCAAGTAGAGGCTGATCTAGCAAAAATGAAATATCAACTTGATGCTCAAAGTGAAAAATAGAAAGGACTTAGGTTAAAATCTCTACAAAATGCAAAACTCACTGAACATTGAGAAAGATGATATTATAGAGATATGATAACTCAACTATAATGGATAATGAACACAACTATGGTAGTGATGCTTAAGCTACAAGAAAGCTTAAAATCCAAGAAGGATGTAGCTCAAGAAGAGAGCAAGAAGGATACATATCCCCAGTAGAAAGTAGCCAAGGTGGAGCAGATACAAAGAGTGTAATGTGCAAGATTGGAAAGAGAAGACAAAATATTGGGAAGACAATCACAATGACCTATAGTTAAATTACAATACCATTGTGGAGTAGATTGCCACGGCTCTTGAAAAATTAAGAGACAGTCTTCCATCCTTTCTAAAAACCAATGTACTCAATGGTCTTGCAAGAGGCATATGGTGAAGTTGCTATAGACTTTAAAGAGATTCGACTGCTACAACTGTAAGAATCAAGTAGAGCTATTGGCATTAGCAAGTAAAGAAGCTAAAGGAGAATGTCTACACTCACAATATAAGGCAAGAAGGAATCAAGAAACACCTTGCTCCTTTCTAAAAACCAATGTACTCAATGGTCTTGCAAGAGGCATATGGTGAAGTTGCTATAGACTTTAAAGAGATTCGACTACTACAACTGTAAGAATCAAGTAGAGATATTGGCATTAGCAAGTAAAGAAGCTAAAGGAGAATGTCTACACTCACATGAGACTATGATATTGATAGTTGCAATAGTTAAAGTAAAAGAATATCCTATTTAAATGTAGCAGGGTTGTACACATGCACAGTGTGGACACTTTATGCATGTGTTTGATTTTGGGAGTTTGTGCTTGCATCCTTTATATGCAAAGTTAGTCATATATCCCAATTCTCAAGTCATAGAGATCCCAATCGTGTCTACCTATTATTGCATCTATTTATCCAGATGAAGTAGGACCTACACTGCATTGGCCATAAAAAGAAAGTCTCTATTTGATGGAGGGAAGGTCCAGCCCCTTGATGAAGGGAAGAAGAAGTCCCCTTACGAAAGGAATAAGAAGCCCAAGCCTAGTCGATTTTGATGGTTTTATAGCACCTTTTGATATGTACATGTTTAATTTTAAATGAAACTATTCTACTAGAGTTCTTGTATGTAACTTAGCAATGGGAACACAATTCTCCTTTATACAAGCTATTTAAGGATTAATTGCAACCCCATAGTGGCTAAAAACTATAAATGGTTTAGGACTAACTACAACAACTAGCAAAGTGGTTGTAAAAGTTCAGTGATTCACGAATAACTACAACCAAGCTATTTATTCATTAATAGGAATTAAAATCTTTTTGACCATTTCCTAGCACTATTTGAACACTTTTTTAGCTCTTTTCTAGCACCGTTTGACCACTTTTTGACACTCTTATGGGATTTTTTGACCACACTAAGTCTAGCATTTATTGCATAAGAATAATTGCAATTAATTATATTCTTTTAGGATCAGCTAGAACCAACACAGTTGTTGTACAAATTAATTGTTTCTAGATTAATCATTCCTAATGCAATAGAAAAGCATGATGAACAAACAAGGTTTCATGTTCCCTATCATACAATAAGTGTTGCACTTCCTCAAATCCTTAGAAGGATCAAGAAGATAACTATATATGGGGCATTTACTCTATATAAATCCTCTATATTGCATGCTTTCCAGGCCTAATTTAAAAGTCCCTTGTGATTTTTTCATGAATAAAATGCACCCTTTTTTAAATTCAATCTATGAATACCCCTTAAAATTATACCCTTCTATATGTAGAAAAGATTTTAAGAATTCATCTATTGAACTCATGTGCTACTTTTACATATTTGTGAGTGACCACCCTTAGTGACTATATTTGATATGCATTGAAACTATTAAGTATTGCCATATCAGTGAGCACTTTATATCTCATTTTCTTCTTGAGATTAATAATTTTTAACAAAATATATCACATAGATAATTATGCCATCGGGTAAATTAGAAAGGCATGTCATGTATTACTTGTCTTGCTACTAGCCATGAAATTGTGAAGCATGTATTTTGGGATGGTTTTAACCAAGTGATCTATAAGCTTCCTCATCTCAGTGCTCTTGTACTATAGTATCCATCTTCTTTTTTCTACTCCTTTAACATCAACATGTTAAAATGCCCTCCATTTTATAGAAACAAGGTTGTATTCCCTATTTCATTTAGATAGACATGTAGCTTCACCTTCACACCATAATGATCTTTGTAGTAATGCATTCAATAGAGTGTCACTCAAAGTTACAAAATTCTTCCAAATCGCAATTGCATCTATAAGACCTCTAACAGGGCACACTCAAGCTGAAACTTCAATTTTGTATTTTTTTTGGGACTACCCCAGAGGTATCCCAACAGGCATAGGGATAGGGCTATGGCAATGGTTGTACGGATAGCTTAACGTGCCAATCGGTGGGATACAAGTATGGCACCGGGCGTGGGGATAGCTTAACGCACTAGTTGGTGGGATGGGTAGTGCCACATGTTGGCGTAATGGGACACAGGTGGTATCCCCATGTCATAGGGAAGAGCTAAGACTACAGGTAGAGGGATAACGAGGTCGGTGGGATAATAGTATGACCATGGGCGTGGGGATAAAATTATGGCGATGGTTGTGGGGATGAGCTTATCGTGCCGGTCGATGGGATATCTTGATTGGTGGGATATGAATATGGTGACAGGCATGGAGATAACTAAAGGCACCAGTCAATAGGATACGAGTATGGTAATGAGCATGGGGCTAGGAAGATGGCAACGGTAATAGGGGTAGCGCTAAGGCCATGAGTCAACGATTGTCAGTTCGACGGGATAGCTAACTCTAACACACATTAATTAAGGTGGCGAGTTAGACCGTGGTCAAAAGTTAGGTCGTGGGGATAGGCACTATGGCCATAGGTTAACAAAGTTTGCCTGGCAGGATAGGGCTATGGCAACGGTCGCTAGGATAGCACTAAGTCATCGACCTGTGAGGATAGGAATGTGCTATGTCACCGACTAATTTTTGATGATTTTTTACAGATTTGGAGTTTCTGTTCCGGATTTTTTTTGCTAGGGAGATGCTATACTACCAAATCTACCTACTCAATGCAAAAAACATGAAAGAAAAACAACATTTGAGTGCAAAAATGAGAGATTTCTTGGGGGGTGATAGTCAACACAATAACAACAACTATTTTCAGCTTGATTCTTCATTCTTGGTTGTTTTTTGTGAGATTTGACAACACACACACCTTAGCAATCGGAGAAACTAAATTCTTTCCATTTCAAAACACTAACAAACCTTAGAAACAAGCTTCCTACACTAAAAAATGCTCTTCAACATAAAATGATAGTTCTCCATCTCTTTTCCATCCAACTCACACTTCCTTCCTCATACTTCTCCTAAAACTCTACTAACAAAGCTCCAAGCTAAGCTTGAAGCCTTGTGCAATGGGTGGATTATAAAAAACACAAATGCAATGCAAAAGCATACCTTGAACTCCACGACAATAGTGCCAAAAATGTGTAGTCTCAACGGTGACTCACGTGTCATGGGGATCTTGAATGAATGTTGATTGAGCCTCCACTCCAAGCTACTCCTTGTGAGAGCAATGTAAGGCACGAGTCATTTGCATGTGTCACTCAAGCACGGCTCCTGAATTGTGGCAATGTGTTTCCATGAGAGAAAGAGGGAAGGGGTAGAAGGGAGAAGAGAGGAGAGAAGGGAGGGAAAAGGAGAAGGGAAGAGGAGAGTGAAGGGGGATGGAGTGGCAAACACAAAGGCATTACAAAGAAAACAAGAGAGTACCCAAAGACACTATTGGAAGAGAAGAGGGATCTTGTATTCCAAATTTGTGCATACAACAATGAAGACCAAAGTCAACCATTTGGTCTTTTATATATGTCAACTTTTGAAGGGAGGGCCAACCCTTTTCCTTTTAGCACTCTCTCTTTCTCTACATGAAAAGGCTATTGGGCCCATAGGGTGCAAGAGCATCTTTGCTATCCTTTCCTTCTCTCCCCTACTATTCCACTCTTGTGTGTCATAAATAGCACTTGTGTTAACCATATAAGAGCACTAAACAACGCTTGTGTTAGCCTCGAGCCTCCGAGGCCAAAGCTATTTGGGTCTCAAACCACGTGTGTGAGGCTCAAAACCTGGAGCGGCGAGGCTGATCTTAAGCCCCTCATAAAGCAAATAACTACTTGATGT